>NC_089838.1:1160786-1460786 GCF_035609145.1 Eleutherodactylus coqui
TGCTGCGGACACTCCACACTGTGAGCTTCACATCAGGTTATGCCCATATATGATGGATCTGCTGCAGATTGCTTGCTGCGGACACTCCACACTGTGAGCTTCACATCAGGTTATGCCCATATATGATGGATCTGCTGCAGATTGCTTGCTGCGGACACTCCACACTGTGAGCTTCACATCAGGTTATGCCCATATATGATGGATCTGCTGCAGATTGCTTGCTGCGGACACTCCACGCTGTGAGGTTCACATCAGGTTATGCCCATATATGATGGATCTGCTGCAGATTGCTTGCTGCGGACACTCCACGCTGTGAGCTTCACATCAGGTTATGCCCATATATGATGGATCTGCTGCAGATTGCTTGCTGCGGACACTCCACGCTGTGAGCTTCACATCAGGTTATGCCCATATATGATGGATCTGCTGCAGATTGCTTGCTGCGGACACTCCACGCTGTGAGCTTCACATCAGGTTATGCCCATATATGATGGATCTGCTGCAGATTGCTTGCTGCGGACACTCCACGCTGTGAGCTTCACATCAGGTTATGCCCATATATGATGGATCTGCTGCAGATTGCTTGCTGCGGACACTCCACACTGTGAGCTTCACATCAGGTTATACCCATATATGATGGATCTGCTGCAGATTGCTTGCTGCGGACACTCCACACTGTGAGCTTCACATCAGGTTATACCCATATATGATGGATCTGCTGCAGATTGCTTGCTGCGGACACTCCACGCTGCGTGAGCTTCACATTGGGATACACCCATATATGATGGACCTGCTGCAGATTGCTTGCTGCGGACACTCCACGCTGTGAGCTTCACATCAGGTTATGCCCATATATGATGGATCTGCTGCAGATTGCTTGCTGCGGACACTCCACGCTGTGAGCTTCACATCAGGTTATGCCCATATATGATGGATTCACTGCAATTGAAGTGGTAAAATCTGTAGCAAATCAGCACCAAAACGTGCGTCAAATTTGTCCGATTTGCTTGTAATTAGTGGCTGCAGCACATCCGCCTCGTGTGAACGTACCGTGACGCAAGTACCTCCAGTGGCTTCACTTCTGCAGCGAATGTTTATTCAGATCCACATAAAATCCGGTTCTGGTACTTCTGGATTTTGCCACCATTTTTTTCCATTGAGCTAAATCCGCGCCGAAATACGCATCAGAAATACGCGTCCGTGCGCCGCTGTCTGATGCGGTTTTACAGGTGGAATCTGCGCTGATAATTCTGCATCAGAGTTTGCTGTGTGAGCGTCCCCGAGGGTCACATGGTGCATGAGGCCCCACTACAGGAACGTCCAGCCACGCCTTTATGGGCGGAACCAAGCGACCCGCCATGGTCGCGCCAAATGTGGTTATTTTGGTTCAAAATGTTAGTGTACATTAAATACGTGACAACTATTAGTCTGGTCTGCGGCGCCACCAGGCGGCTACCTACTATCCGTTATTAGCGCCAGACTGTGGGGACTTAAAAAATTGGCGCTAAAATCTGAATCTCGCTCTCCGTATAAAGCGGTGTTACACAATTCAGAATTTGCGCTTTTTAGGTGATTTTTACGTCACGCTGCTTTCTCCGTAGAAGTGTTCCTTTATACCAATATAAGCTCCGCCCACTGCTGCGATGGGGGGGGCACTTATTTTTTTGTTACAATCATTTCTTTACCGCAGTTTATTCCGGAGGATCAGCGCCACCTTTCTTTGTACACCATTTAGTATCATTCTTCGCCGGCTTGGCCACGCCCCTTCACATAGTTGCCGCTGCTGATATTCGTGGGGGACGGTTTTCTTGCTCTGTATTTTGGGATGCGGTTGCGCTGTTTTTCGCCTTCGACGCGTTGAGCCCCGCTGACGCGCCCTACGTACCGTTTACGCGGTGTCTTTCGTTTACCGCAGTTTATCGCCCGCCAGATATTAATTAGTCCGGAGCTTTTCGCGGCGAGGAGACGCGGCGACACAACTTAACGAAAGAAAAAACTATTTGCGGTTTCTGTGGAAACGGGAAGAAGCGGCCTTTATTGTAAGATTGTCTGTGACTGCGGCCGTGATTCACCGGGTCCGGGGTCAGCGCAGATCAGCGGCGGCTGCCTCATGACTAACGGCGGGAGAGAGAAACGGCGCCGACACTTTTAATTAACTCTTTCATGCCCCATCCGTAACTTAGAAGACTGCGAGAGCGTCCTCCAGGCGGGTGTAGACCAGGACCCAAGTATCCACAGCAAGAACTACAGATCCCAGCACAGAGCGGCGCACTGTGGTAGGCACTACTGGGTGGGCACTGTAACGGGCACTATTATGTGGCCACTGTGGTGAGAACTGTATGGGGTGCACTGTGGCAGGCATTATTATGTGGGCCCTGGCATGAACTGCTGTAGGTGCACTGTGGTGGGCACTGTGGTAGGTTCTGTTAAGGAGACACTCTAGCGGGCCCTATTACAGATGCGCTCTGGCAGGCACTATTATGTAGGCACAGTGGTAATAACTATATGTGGCCACTGTGGTAGGCACTACTGGGTGGGCACTGTAACGGGCACTATTATGTAGGCACGGTGGTAATAACTACTATATTGGCACTGTAGCAGACACTATTATAAGGACATTGGTAAAGCACTAATTGCAGCTGACACTGTTATAGGGACACTGAAGTAGTGACTTTTATACATACACTGTGGTGGGCACTATTGTGTAGTAACTAATATAGGTGCACTGTGAAAGAGACTATTATAGGTGCACTGTGAAAGAGACTATTATAGGTGCACTGTGGTGGGTGCAATTTTCTTTGGGCACTCTGGAAGGCACTATTATTGGGGTACTGTGGAGGGCACTATTATTAGGGTACTGTGGAAGGCACTATTATTGGAGCACTGTGGAAGGCACTATTATTGGGGTACTGTGGAGGGCAATATTATTGAGGTACTGTGGAGGGCACTATTATTGGGGCACTGTGGAGGGCACTATTATTGGGGTACTGTGGAAGGCACTATTCTTGGGGTACTGTGGAGGGCACTATTATCGGGGCACTGTGGAGGGCAATATTATTGAGGTACTGTGGAGGGCACTATTATTGGAGCACTGTGGAGGGTACTATTATTGGGGTACTGTGGAAGGCACTATTATTGGAGCACTGTGGAGGGTACTATTATTGGGGCACTGTGGAGGGCACTATTATTGGGGTACTGTGGAGGGCAATATTATTGAGGTACTGTGGAGGGCACTATTATTGGGGCACTGTGGAGGGCACTATTATTGGGGTACTGTGGAGGGCACTACTATTGGGGTACTGTGGAGGGCACTATTATTGGGGCACTGTGGAGGGCACTATTATTGGGGTACTGTGGAAGGCACTATTATTGAGGTACTGTGGAGGGCACTATTATTGGGGCACTGTGGAGGGCACTATTATTGGGGTACTGTGGAAGGCACTATTATTGGGTACTGTGGAGGGCACTATTATTGGGGCACTGTGGAGGGCAATATTATTGAGGTACTGTGGAGGGCACTATTATTGGGGCACTGTGGAAGGCACTATTATTGGGGTACTGTGGAAGGCACTATTATTGGGGTACTGTGGAGGGCACTATTATTGGGGTACTGTGGAGGGCACTATTATTGGGGTACTGTGGAAGGCACTATTATTGGGGTACTGTGGAGGGCACTATTATTGGGGTACTGTGGAGGGCACTATTATTGGGGTACTGTGGAGGGCAATATTATTGAGGTACTGTGGAGGGCACTATTATTGGGGCACTGTGGAGGGCACTATTATTGGGGTACTGTGGAAGGCACTATTATTGGGGCACTGTGGAGGGTACTATTATTGGGGTACTGTGGAGGGCAATATTATTGAGGTACTGTGGAGGGCACTATTATTGGGGTACTGTGGAGGGTACTATTATTGGGGCACTGTGGAAGGCACTATTATTGGGGTACTGTGTAGGGCACTATTATTGGGGCACTGTGGAGGGCACTATTATTGAGGTACTGTGGAAGGCACTATTATTGGGGTACTGTGGAGGGCACTATTATTGAGGTACTGTGGAAGGCACTATTATTGGGGTACTGTGGAGGGCACTATTATTGAGGTACTGTGGAAGGCACTATTATTGGGGTACTGTGGAGGGCACTATTATTGAGGTACTGTGGGGGGCACTATTATTGGGGTACTGTGGAAGGCACTATTATTGAGGTACTGTGGAGGGCACTATTATTGGGGTACTGTGGAAGGCACTATTATTGAGGCACTGTGGAGGGCACTATTATTGGGGCACTGTGGAAGGCACTATTATTGGGGTACTGTGGAGGGCACTATTATTGGGGTACTGTGGAGGGCACTATTATTGGGGCACTGTGGAAGGCACTATTATTGAGGTACTGTGGAGGGCACTATTATTGGGGTACTGTGGAGGGCACTATTATTGGGGCACTGTGGAGGGCACTATTACTGGGGTACTGTGGAGGGCACTATTATTGCAGTACTGTGGAACGGACTATTATTGGGGCACTGTGGAGGGCACTATTATTGGGGTACTGTGGAGGGCACTATTATTGGGGTACTGTGGGGGGCACTATTATTGGCGTACTGTGGAAGGCACTATTATTGGGGTACTGTGGAGGGCACTATTATTTGGGCACTGTGGAGGGCACTATTATTGGGGTACTGTGGAAGGCACTATTATTGGGGTACTGTGGAGGGCACTATTATTGGGGTACTGTGGAGGGCACTATTATTGGGGCACTGTGGAAGGCACTATTATTGGGGTACTGTGCAGGGCACTATTATTGGGGTACTGTGGAGGGCACTATTATTGGGGTACTGTGGAGGGCACTATTATTGGGGTACTGTGGAGGGCACTATTACAGGGGTATTGTGGAGGGCACTATTATTGGGGTACTGTGGAGGGTACTATTATTGGGGTATTGTGGAGGGCACTATTGGGGTACTGTGGAGGGCACTATTATTGGGGTACTGAGGAGAGCACTATTATTGGGGTACTGTGGAAGGCACTATTATTGGGGCACTGTGGAGGGCACTATTATTGGGGTACTGTGGAAGGCACTATTATTGGGGTACTGTGGAGGGCACTATTATTGGGGCACTGTGGAGGGCAATATTATTGAGGTACTGTGGAGGGCACTATTATTGGAGCACTGTGGAGGGTACTATTATTGGGGTACTGTGGAAGGCACTATTATTGGAGCACTGTGGAGGGTACTATTATTGGGGTACTGTGGAGGGCAATATTATTGAGGTACTGTGGAGGGCACTATTATTGGGGCACTGTGGAGGGCACTATTATTGGGGTACTGTGGAAGGCACTATTATTGGGGTACTGTGGAGGGCACTATTATTGGGGCACTGTGGAGGGCAATATTATTGAGGTACTGTGGAGGGCACTATTATTGGGGCACTGTGGAGGGCACTATTATTGGGGTACTGTGGAAGGCACTATTATTGGGGTACTGTGGAGGGCACTATTATTGGGGTACTGTGGAGGGCACTATTATTGGGGCACTGTGGAGGGCACTATTACTGGGGTACTGTGGAGGGCACTATTATTGCAGTACTGTGGAACGGACTATTATTGGGACACTGTGGAGGGCACTATTATTGGGGTACTGTGGAGGGCACTATTATTGGGGTACTGTGGAGGGCACTATTATTGGGGTACTGTGGAGGGCACTATTATTGGGGTACTGTGGAGAGCACTATTATTGGGGTTCTGTGGAAGGCACTATTATTGGGGCACTGTGGAAGGCACTATTATTGGGGTACAGTGGAGGGCACTATTATTGGGGTACTGTGGAAGGCACTATTATTGGGGTACTGTGGAGGGCACTATTGGGGTACTGTGGAGGGCACTATTATTGGGGTACTGTGGAGGGCACTATTACAGGGGTATTGTGGAGGGCACTATTATTGGGGTACTGTGGAGGGTACTATTATTGGGGTATTGTGGAGGGCACTATTGGGGTACTGTGGAGGGCACTATTATTGGGGTACTGAGGAGAGCACTATTATTGGGGTACTGTGGAAGGCACTATTATTGGGGCACTGTGGAGGGCACTATTATTGGGGTACTGTGGAAGGCACTATTATTGGGGTACTGTGGAGGGCACTATTATTGGGGCACTGTGGAGGGCAATATTATTGAGGTACTGTGGAGGGCACTATTATTGGAGCACTGTGGAGGGTACTATTATTGGGGTACTGTGGAAGGCACTATTATTGGAGCACTGTGGAGGGTACTATTATTGGGGTACTGTGGAGGGCAATATTATTGAGGTACTGTGGAGGGCACTATTATTGGGGCACTGTGGAGGGCACTATTATTGGGGTACTGTGGAAGGCACTATTATTGGGGTACTGTGGAGGGCACTATTATTGGGGCACTGTGGAGGGCAATATTATTGAGGTACTGTGGAGGGCACTATTATTGGGGCACTGTGGAGGGCACTATTATTGGGGTACTGTGGAAGGCACTATTATTGGGGTACTGTGGAGGGCACTATTATTGGGGTACTGTGGAGGGCACTATTATTGGGGCACTGTGGAGGGCACTATTACTGGGGTACTGTGGAGGGCACTATTATTGCAGTACTGTGGAACGGACTATTATTGGGACACTGTGGAGGGCACTATTATTGGGGTACTGTGGAGGGCACTATTATTGGGGTACTGTGGAGGGCACTATTATTGGGGTACTGTGGAGGGCACTATTACAGGGGTATTGTGGAGGGCACTATTATTGGGGTACTGTGGAGAGCACTATTATTGGGGTTCTGTGGAAGGCACTATTATTGGGGCACTGTGGAAGGCACTATTATTGGGGTACAGTGGAGGGCACTATTATTGGGGTACTGTGGAAGGCACTATTATTGGGGTACTGTGGAGGGCACTATTATTGGGGTACTGTGGAAGGCACTTTTATTGGAGCACTGTGGAGGGTACTATTATTGGGGTATTGTGGAGGGCACTATTGGGGTACTGTGGAGGGCACTATTATTGGGGTACTGAGGAGAGCACTATTATTGGGGTGCTGTGGAAGGCACTATTATTGGGGCACTGTGGAAGGCACTATTATTGGGGTACAGTGGAGGGCACTATTATTGCAGTACTGTGGAACGGACTATTATTGGGGTACTGTGGAGGGCACTATTATTGCAGTACTGTGGAACGGACTATTGGGGTACTGTGGAGGGCACTATTATTGGGGTACTGTGGAGGGCACTATTATTGGGGTACTGTGGAGGGCACTATTATTGGCATACTGTGGAAGGCACTATTATTGGAGCACTGTGGAGGGCACTATTACTGGGGTACTGTGGAGGGCACTATTATTGCAGTACTGTGGAACGGACTATTATTGGGGCACTGTGGAGGGCACTATTATTGGGGTACTGAGGAGGGCACTATTATTGCAGTACTGTGGAACGGACTATTATTGGGGCACTGTAGAGGGCACTATTATTGGGGTACTGTGGAGGGCACTATTATTGGCGTACTGTGGAAGGCACTATTATTGGGGTACTGTGGAGGGCACTATTATTGGGGTACTGTGGAAGGCACTATTATTGGGGTACTGTGGAGGGCACTATTATTTGGGCACTGTGGAAGGCACTATTATTGGGGTACTGTGGAAGGCACTATTATTGGGGTACTGTGGAGGGCACTATTATTGGGGTACTGTGGAGGGCACTATTATTGGGGCACTGGGGAAGGCACTATTATTGGGGTACTGTGGAGGGCACTATTATTGGGGTACTGTGGAGGGCACTATTACTGGGGTATTGTGGAGGGCACTATTGGGGTACTGTGGAGGGCACTATTATTGGGGTACTGTGCAAGGCACTATTATTGGGGTACTGTGGAGGGCACTATTATTGGGGTACTGTGGAGGGCACTATTATTGGGGTACTGTGGGGGGCACTATTATTGGGGTACTGAGGAAGGCAGTATTATTGGGGTACTGTGGAAGGCACTATTATTGCGGTACTGTGGAATGGACTATTACTGGGGCACTGTGGAGGCCACTATTACTGGGGCACTGTGGAGGGCACTATTATTGGGGTACTGTGGAGGGCACTATTACTGGGGTACTGTGGAGGGCACTATTACTGGGGCACTGTGGAGGGCACTATTACTGGGGTACTGTGGAGGGCACTATTACTGGGGTACTGTGGAGGGCACTATTATTGGGGTACTGAGGAAGGCAGTATTATTGGGGTACTGTGGAAGGCACTATTACTGGGGTACTGTGGAGGGCACTACTATTGGGTACTGTGGAGGGCACTATTACTGGGGTACTGTGGAGGGCACTATTATTGGGGTACTGTGGAGGGCACTATTACTGGGGTACTGTGGAGGGCACTATTACTGGGGCACTGTGGAGGGCACTATTACTGGGGTACTGTGGAGGGCACTACTATTGGGGTACTGTGGAGGGCACTATTACTGGGGTACTGTGGAGGGCACTATTATTGGGGCACTGTGGGGGGCACTATTATTGGGGTACTGTGGTAGAGATGTTTATATGTGCTGGTGGCAGCTGCTATGGTAGTGATACCTTGACAAAGCCTATTATTGAGGTTTTTAGTAGGGGTCCTACGGCAGGCACTTGGTGGGCACCAGACACCGCACCTATAGGAGAGCCGTATAGCATAGGGCACAGGGAGCACATAGTCACTGGGGACGTCCTGCTGGATCTAAAGCCACCATCCCCGCACTGCGCGGTCACGGCGCTCCCCTTTGTTTGGTAGTCAGGGGTTGTTACTCAGAACCCTTCATCAATCTTCTCCGCTCCTCTGATCTCAGCGAGAAGCTCCCATCGTCAGCATTCTGACAGAAGGAAACTTAATTGCTGTTTATCATATTGAATTTGGGCAGCCGAAGCGAGAAATGCTGAGCGGACAGTATGGAAAGTAGGAGGCTTCTGCCGGACCTGACATGTATGAGAGCAAGGAAATACAACCGGGGGGCCTGCTGTTACGGGAAGGGTTACAGCTTGCTGCCCCACTACCCCCTACCCAACCCATGTGGATGGAGCTGCACTCACTATTCTGCTGGTGGACTCACTGTGTCCATACATTACTTATCCTGTACTGATCCTGAGTTACATCCTGTATTATACTGCAGAGCTGCACTCACTATTCTGCTGGTGGAGTCACTGTGTACATACATTACTTATCCTGTACTGATGCTGAGTTACATCCTGTATTATACCCCAGAGCTGCGCTCACTATTCAGCTGGTGGAGTCACTGTGTCCATACATTACTTATCCTGTACTGATCCTGAGTTACATCCTTTATTATACCCCAGAGCTGCACTCACTATTCTGCTGGTGGAGTCACTGTGTACATACATTACTTATCCTGTACTGATCCTGAGTTACATCCTGTATTATACTCCAGAGCTGCACTCACTATTCTGCTGGTGGAGTCACTGTGTACATACATGACTTATTCTGTACATATCCTGAGTTACATCCTGTATTATACTCCAGAGCTGCACTCACTATTCTGCTGGTGGAGTCACTGTGTACATACATTACTTATCCTGTATTATACCCCAGAGCTGCACTCACTATTCTGCTGCTGGTGGAGTCACTGTGTACATACATTACTTATCCTGTACTGCTCCTGAGTTACATCCTGTATTATACTCCAGAGCTGCACTCACTATTCTGCTGGTGGAGTCACTGTGTACATACATTACTTATCCTGTACTGATCCTGAGTTGCATTCTGTATTATACTGCAAAGCTGCACTCACTATTCTGCTGCTGGTGGAGTCACTGCGTACATACATTACTTATCCTGTACTGCTCCTGAGTTACATCCTGTATTATACTGCAGAGCTGCACTCACTATTCTGCTGGTGGAGTCACTGTGTACATACATTACTTATCCTGTACTGATCCTGAGTTACATCCTGTATTGTACTCCAGAGCTGCACTCACTATTCTGCTGGTGGAGTCACTGTGTACATACATTACTTATCCTGTACTGCTCCTGAGTTACATCCTGTATTATACCCCAGAGCTGTACTCACTATTCTGCTGGTGGAGTCACTGTGTACATACATTACTTATCCTGTACTGATCCTGAGTTACATCCTGTATTATACTCCAGAGCTGCACTCACTATTCTGCTGGTGGAGTCACTGTGTACATACATTACTTATCCTGTACTGATCCTGAGTTACATCCCGTATTATACTCCAGAGCTGCACTCACTATTCTGCTGGTGGAGTCACTGTGTACATACATTACTTATCCTGTACTGATCCTGAGTTACATCCTGTATTATACTCCAGAGCTGCACTCACTATTCTGCTGGTGGAGTCGCTGTGTACATACATTACTTATCCTGTACTGATCCTGAGTTACATCCTGTATTATACTCCAGAGCTGCACTCACTATTCTGCTGGTGGAGTCACTGTGTACATACATTACTTATCCTGTACTGATCCTGAGTTACATCCCGTATTATACTCCAGAGCTGCACTCACTATTCTGCGGACTTCAAAGCTTGCTCTGGAGATTTGCATTCTGGGAAGTGTTGGCATTGCACTATTTATTTGCCCCCCTATTGGAGCTGGAGTAAGCTGTTGGCCATGGTGTCTGCTGACAAACTTGCTGTCTGTTTCCAGCAGACTTGTGAATGCAGCTCTGGAGCATACTTAATGTTATTTATTTACAGAGCGAGTCAACCCTTTTTGCAATTTCTCCACATGGTCTGTCCCTCAGAGGAGGGCGCTATTGGCTTATGGCAGTCGATGCAAATCCCGTATCCGTAATACAGCCGCACGCCGGAGGCCTTATAGCGCCCGTGCGTCACCATCAGTACCGTTCGCTATAGGTGTCCTTCCTACTAGTGAGATTCAACGGATGGAAGAAGTAGAAGCCATTCTGAAGTGTCCAGATATCCAAAGCATCACGCGGGGCGCGAGCGCCACTACAGCGCCACTACAGCGCCACTACAGCTGCGCACTTGTAGGGTCGTGGGGGGGGGGGGACACAGAGTGAACAATAGGCCTTCCCGTATTACAAGATAAATGCCATTGCCTGCAGAGGAGCGGCCGCCAACCGGGCGAAGGGCGAACAATGGCGAGCGGGCGCAATTATACCGCAATACAATCTGCTTTCACAATCGTTGAGTAGAGATGAGCGCCGCCATTTTTTATTTACGGAATGTTCACATTGATACATTGTAACGAGGGGGATCAGAATCGGCAAGCTGATGCCAGAATCGACCCAGCTTTCCCACGCTCCTGAATACTTCAGAGCAGCGGATGTATCATTCAGTAACCAGTGCAGACTGGACAAGTCCTGTAAGAGGTTTAATGTCACCCAGCTGTCTTGGGCTCCTGAACGGCAGTACTGCTTAAACAGCAGGAGCGACATATTGTTGAATGACCAGGCAGATTTGCTGTTTAGGAGTCTGGGAAAGCTGGGTGACATCCCTGCAGGATGTTGGCCATATTAGTCTTCACCCAGCTTTTCCAAACTGCTGAACAGCATCTCTGCTTAGTTCTGCAGCAAAATCAGCACAATGGTGTTTAACTGATTTGACATTCAGAAGTCTAGGACAGCTCTGTGGAGTATATATTGGGAGCCATGTAGATCATCACCCAGCTTTTCCAAACTGTTGAATGGCAAATATGTCTAATTATGCTGCAAAATAAGAGCAAGTGAATAGTTGCATTTGCAGATTTACCATTCTGGAGTCTTGGACAGGTGGACGACATCCCTGTAGCAATTTTAATGTTGGCTATGTTGGTCTTCACCCAGCTTTTCCAAAGTGCTGAATTGCAAATCTACTTGGTTATGCTGGAAAACTAGCACAATAGAGTATTGTCAAATTAGCAGATTTGTCATTAAGGGGTCTAGGAAAGCTGAGTGATCAACCCTGTGGAATATATAACCGTATTGGTCTTCACCCAGCTTTTCCAGAGTCCTGAATGGTAGATCAGCCTAGTTGTGCAGCAAAACAAGTGGAGGAATGTGAAGATGGTGAGCATGGTGAAGATGGTGAGGGTGGTGAGGATGGTGAGGATGGTGAGGATGGTGAAGATGGTGAGGATGGTGAGGATGGTGAAGATGGTGAGGATAGTGAAGATGGTGAGGATGGTGAAGATGGTAAGGATGGTGAAGATGGTAAGGATGGTGAGGATGGTGAAGATGGTGAGGATGGTGAGGATGGTGAGGATGGTGAAGATGGTGAGGATGGTGAGGATGGTAAGGATGGTGAGGATGGTGAGGATGGTGAGGATAGTGAAGATGGTGAGGATGGTGAAGATGGTAAGGATGGTGAAGATGGTAAGGATGGTGAGGATGGTGAGGATGGTGAAGATGGTGAGGATAGTGAAGATGGTGAGGATGGTGAAGATGGTAAGGATGGTGAAGATGGTAAGGATGGTGAGGATGGTGAGGATGGTGAGGATGGTGAAGATGGTGAAGATGGTGAGGATGGTGAAGATGGTGAGGATGGTGAAAATGGTGAGGATGGTGAGGATGGTGAAGATGGTGAGGATGGTGAAGATGGTGAGGATGGTGAGGATGGTGAAGATGGTGAGGATGGTGAAGATGGTGAGGATGGTGAGGATGGTGAAGATGGTGAGGATGGTGAAGATGGTGAGGATGGTGAGGATGGTGAAGATGGTGAGGATGGTGAAGATGGTGAAGATGGTGAGGATGGTGAGGGTGGTGAGGATGGTGAGGATGGTGAAGATGGTGAAGATGGTGAGGATGGTGAAGATGGTGAGGATGGTGAAGATGGTGAGGATGGTGAAGATGGTGAGGATGGTGAAGATGGTGAGGATGGTGAAGATGGTGAGGATGGTGAGGATGGTGAGGATGGTGAGGATGGTGAAGATGGTGAGGGTGGTGAGGATAGTGAGGATGGTGAGGATGGTGAGGATGGTGAGGATGGTGAAGATGGTGAAGATGGTGAGGATGGTGAGGATGGCCCCTGCTGGACGTGTCAGGGAGGCCCAGTATTGGTCTTCACCCAGCTTCCTGCACCATGAGCAGCAGCAGAGTTCTAGCAGCCTCACGCTTGCAGCTCCGCCTCGCATTGTAGCCTTCAGTCCCAGCGGCGTCCTTGGAAACCATCAACAAGACTGAAGGGAAGAGGATCGCTGATCCCATCCACGTCTGAGGGAGAGAAGCAGCGCCGGTCTCTGGGAGGGGGTAAGTAACGGGGGCATCTACAGGACATGAGGACAAGACTCAGAATGCTTGTGGAAGGACCAGCTGACCCCCCGGGCACGCACATTGGCACAACCTCTTTAAGTCAGTGCCAACCTTTCAGAAGCCTGGTACAAGCCTGGCACAAGAATGTGGGCAAATATTGTCCAGGAAAACGTTAGGCGACACAGGAAAAGGCGAACGGGATCAGCGCGGCGCCGTGGGGGTCAGGGGCAGCCGGGGTCCCCACTGTGTGGAGCTGAATGACAGCGATTGTACAGAACAGATGTGAATGGGGCCCAAAGCATGCCCCGCCCATCTATACAAGTCCCGCCCCAATTAGGGCGTTCAAATCCAAAAAAGTGCATATAAGCCCCTCCATAACAACCCCAAATAAATAGACTCCCCAGACTAGGCTCCCCATTACCTCAGACCCCAGAGTGGACTCCCCAAGGAGGGTGGGCTTCAGGTTTGTGTGGACCCTTGGGAAATAGAGTCACAGTGGGCCCCCTTCATCATTTATAGGCTTTGCTGTACCATCTTAGTCATTTATAGGCCCCCTTGTGACCCCTGAGTCATTTATAGGCCCAACTGTGCCCTTTCAGTTATTTATAGACCCTGCTGTGCCCCCTGAGTCATTTAAAGGCTTCCCTAATAGACCCCTTAAGTCATTTATAGGCCTCACTCTGCCTCGAGTCATTTATGCGCCCAACGGTGCCCCCTGAGTTATTCATAGGCCCCACTGTGTCACTGGAATCTTTTATAGACTCCACTGTACCCCGGTTCATTTATAGGCCCTGCTGTGCCCCATGGCACCCTCCGTCCTCTGCCTCTTCTGGCCAGGATTGTGTGGAGCGGCCCAAACGGCATCACCACATCTATGTAACATAGAAGGCGCTGCAGGGCCGATCAGGAATCGTTCGGCTCCTTGCAGCGCCGCCGCTACTTGGATCTGGATACAATGGATCTCAAAGAATAAGGAGCAGATTGAGTAGATCCCCCAAACACCAGCCAAGCTCCGCCCCTTTGTCAGATTTGGAACCTGACAACTATGTAAAGGTTATGTGAGCTCACACAATGCATTGCAAGAGGAAGGAGCAGAATTCTGCATGCAGCTCTGCAGCTTGATGTGAAGCTAATTTTAAAGGGGTTTTCCAGGGAGAAAAAAAAAATGTCACAGCCGCCCGCTGCAAAACATGAAGCGAGCGTCCTCCCCTCATCCCACCCGGGGGACATGTGACCGCTGCAATCTGCGGTCACATGACCATTGGCTAGCTGCAGTGGTCACATGTTACTGTGTCGGGCCACCATAGTGGAGACCATCGGGGATGACGGACGCAGCGGAGCACAGGAGTTTTTTTTTAATCTTTTGCCACCATAATGAGTGGATTTCATGTTTTTCCCTTCTAATAGAGGAAGTATGATCGCACGGAGCGCAGCGCCATCACCGGCCGCAGGAGCCGCACGCCGCCGTTCCGAAAAAGCCCAAATTCAAGACATTACAGAAAGATTCCAGAACTACATCCAGGGAGTGAAGTCACTGAGATGTCAGCTGAAGCAGGTGTGATGGGAAGCGTCTAGTAATGTCTGAGTAATGTTCTCTGTTATCAGCCACTTCCCCAGGGAGGCTGGCACAGCACAGGTGCGCAGGGGCCATGACCGTTGGTGTCGGGGCCGCTCTGTGGGACCAGACTGGTGGTTCCCATCAGGCCGTATTTACAGGGGTGCGAGGCTTGGACTAATATCGCACTCTGAGGCCGCGGTCACACGCGCTGGAATCTCGTGGAGGGACCGCGGCGCACGCACGGACATACTGTGGGTCTTGAACTCGCTGGGTTTTGCAGCAGCTTCGCCACCTGCATTCTGCTGCGGCCGTGTCTCCCCATAGAGAGGATAGAGGGTCGCAGCGGCGATATAGTTGACATGCCGCGGGTTTGAGTTCCGTGCGCCGTGTCAGTTTCATCGCTTCTCCGCAGCGTGTCATTTTTGCTAATTTCACCCATTTTGTGCAGAAAGTCTACACGGCGATTCCGCCCCGCCTGACCCGCCCTACAGCTGCGTCACGCATGTTTTAGCCGTGCCAGTTTTGCGCGTTATGAGATGCCCGTTGGCTCATTCTAATGACTACATGCGATTTTTAACCGTTTCATAGCAAGTAGCGGGCGAATATTCTGCGATAGCGCCAAAAAATAGCACACGCTGCGAGAGGAAAACCAGCCGGGTGAACGAACCCATCCAGGACCGCGAGGTAATGCAACGCAAAGAACTCGTGCGATTTTCCCACTTGTGTAAATAAGCCCCCTCTCCGAGTTATTGGGGGATTGGTCTAGCAGTGGGGGAACATAGGAGGGCAATGAGGAGCTTGCTGTCAGTGAATGGAAACATTCTTATTTCAGCCTCGTTCACACGGGTGCATGCGGGTGTCACGTACTGCACTGCTCATCATGAACATGCCTATTCACTGCAGGCAAGCAGAGATCTTAAAAATGGGCCGGACTGTTCATGGCATTTGCAATTAGGTCCTAAACAGAAAAGTCCTGCAGTTCCATCATGCACCTCGTCTTTTGGGCTGCCTGTAATGCACCACGGGGCAGATAGGACTTTCAAGGGTTCCCCTAAAATCTCCTCCCAGAACTTCCTGATGAAGCAGAGTTTTGTGTCGCACACAGTGGCGGTCTGTGTACACGGCCTGCTTCACTATTGTTGGCCCTACATAAGTGGGATATTCCTGTTACCTCCTATTTGAAATAAGAGAATAGCATTAGAGTATGTGGCGGTATTATGTAGGCATGGTATGGCAGCATTATGTAGGCATGGTATGGCGGTATTATGTAGGCATGGTATGGCGGTATTATGTAAGGCATGGTATGGTGGTATTATGTAGGCATGGTATGGCGGTATTATATAGGCATGGTATGGCGGTATTATGTAGGCATGGTATGGCGGTATTATGTAGGCATGGTATGGCGGTATTATGTAGGCATGGTATGGCAGCATTATGTAGGCATGGTATGGCGGTATTATGTAGGCATGGTATGGCAGCATTATATAGGCATGGTATGGCGGTATTATGTAGGCATGGTATGGCGGTATTATGTAAGGCATGGTATGGCGGTATTATGTAGGCATGGTATGGCGGTATTATGTAGGCATGGTATGGCGGTATTATGTAGGCATAGTATGGCGGTATTATGTAGGCATGGTATGGCGGTATTATGTAGGCATGGTATGGCGGTATTATATAGGCATGGTCTTGCGGTATTATGTAGGCATGGTATAGCTGTATTATATAAGCATGGTATGACGGTATTATGTAGGCAAGGTATGGCGGTATTATGTAGGCATGGTATGGCGGTATTATGTAGGCATGGTATGGCGGTATTATGTAGGCATGGTATGGCCGCATTATGTAGGCATGGTATGGCGGTATTATGTAGGCATGGTATGGCGGTATTATGTAGGCATGGTATGGCGGTATTATGTAAGCATGGTATTTCATTGTGGTTTAGTGTTATTATTTGGTCATTGAATGGCATAGGGAGTGAATGAAAGTGTTCTCTGGGCATTATATGGTGGTATTATTTGGTGAGGGCCTGTCGGTATGGTTTCAGAACTGCATGGTGTGTGAACATTGTATGTAAGTATAGAGTGGGAAATATATGCTGGTCTTTATTGGATACTATATGACAGTATTATTCAGGCATGGTGGTGGCATTATTATTATGACATGAAGGTATTGTTTGGTCATTGAATGGCAGTATAACATTGAAAGTATGTTGTTACGTGTGCTGCTGGGATCTGTAGTTCTAAGCTTCCTAGCAGCACAGCCCTCACAGGGTTAATTGATTGAGCTGGCTGGGTGTGGTTCTTCCTGCTGGCCAATCTCCTGGGTCTGTGCTCACATATAAACCCAGCCTCTGGTCAGTCTCTGTCTGGTGTTCAGGGTGAGCAGTCATGAATCCTTGTCTGGTGAAGCTTGCTGTGTGATCTGTGTCTTGCTGGTTCATGTCTGTTTGTACGTTTATTGCGGTATTATGTAGGCATGGTATGGCGGTAATATGTAAGCATGGTATGGCAGTATTATATGGACATGGTATGGCGGTATTATGTAGGCATGGTATGGCGGTATTATGTAGGCATGGTATGGCGGTATTATGTAGGCATGGTATGGCTGTATTATATAAGCATGGTACGGCGGTATTATGTAGGCATGGTATGGCGGTATTATGTAAGCATGGTATGGCGGTATTATATGGACATGGTATGGCGGTATTATATAGGCATGGTATAGCGGTATTATGTAGGCATGGTATAGCGGTATTATGTAGGCATGGTATGGCGGTATTATGTAGGCATGGTATGGCGGTATTATGTAGGCATGGTATGGCGGTATTATGTAGGCATGGTATGGCGGTATTATGTAAGCATGGTATGGCAGTATTATATGGACATGGTATGGCGGTATTATGTAGGTATGGTATGGTGGTATTATATAGGCATGGTATAGCGGTATTATATAGGCATGGTATGGCGGTATTATGTAGGCATGGTATGGCGGTATTATGTAAGTATGGTATGGCAGTATTATATGGACATGGTATGGCGGTATTATGTAGGCATGGTATGGTGGTATTATATAGGCATGGTATAGCGGTATTATGTAGGCATGGTATGGCGGTATTATGTAGGCATGGTATGGCGGTATTATGTAGGCATGGTATGGCGGTATTATGTAGGCATGGTATGGCGGTATTATTTCATTGTGGTTTAGTGTTATTATTTGGTCATTGAATGGCATTGGGAGTGAATGAAAGTGTTCTCTGGGCATTATATGGTGGTATTATTTGGTGAGGGCCTGTTGGTATGGTTTCAGAACTGCATGGTGTGTGAACATTGTATGTAAGTATAGAGTGGGAAATATATGCTGGTCTTTATTGGATACTATATGACAGTATTATTCAGGCATGGTGGTGGCATTATTATTATGACATGAAGGTATTGTTTGGTCATTGAATGGCAGTATAACATTGGAAGTATGTTGTTACGTGTGCTGCTGGGATCTGTAGTTCTAAGCTTCCTAGCAGCACAGCCCTCACAGGGTTAATTGATTGAGCTGGCTGGGTGTGGTTCTTCCTGCTGGCCAATCTCCTGGGTCTGTGCTCACATATAAACCCAGCCTCTGGTCAGTCTCTGTCTGGTGTTCAGGGTGAGCAGTCATGAATCCTTGTCTGGTGAAGCTTGCTGTGTGATCTGTGTCTTGCTGGTTCATGTCTGTTTGTACGTTTATTTTCTATCAGTTTTGTGGCAGCTTTCTGTGTGACCTGCTATCTGTGTCCTGTCCTATTGCAGCGTTCTGTGTGAAGTCTGTCCGCTTCTGCTGGACTCCTGGTTAGTGTAGGGAGTAGCAGTATAACCAGGAGCCGTGAAGTGGCCCGTTAGCTTCCATGTTTTGTACAAAATGTCAACTAATACCTCGCATTTATATTCTGCTTATCATCTGCTATTAGTGGTTGCATTGTGGCTGCTGTATGCTGTGTTTTCTGGCTCGGTGTGTCCTGTTGTTCAGTCCCTGTCATGTGGCATGTCAATGTGTCCTGTTCTGGTGCGTGGGTCCTAGGATCAGCTAGGGCTCAGATCCAAAGACCGCTGGGCTGCCCTTATTGGGGCAATGTTCCCGCTTAGGTAGGGCCATGCCAACCTCCCGGTAGCACAGGGTCCGTTGCCTGAAACCCGTCTAGTCCTCTTTGGTTACATATGTTGTGTGGGCTTTATTTAGTAGTAATTACCTCCTATTTAAATCAATAGAGTGGCATTAAACTGTATGGCGGTATTATTTAGTTGTGGTATGGCGGTATTATGTGGTCATTGCTTGGCAGTTTTGTGTGGGCATTACATAGTAGTATTATTTGGCTAGTCTACGCTATTATTTTAGCGCTGTATGGTGGTACGGTATTATCTGGGCGGTGTATGGCAGGATTGTGTCGGCATTGTATGAAAACTGAAACATAAAAGAAAATAGTGCTCCATTGTAGCGCGGTAGGACAGAAGATGCCCTAAATGGCGCGCTTGGCAGGAGGCGGAGAGAGGTGGAAGCAATCCTTCTATTAAAGCAACGGGTTTCCGCACTTTTATTTGGCAAATTCAAGTACAAAATAGGGAATGACCGGTATGTAAATGAACCGAGCGACCGGCGGCGGGTGACGGCACAGTGGTCATGTGATGACCTCTTGGGGTGTGTAAATATATATATATATCCATGAAAACTAGTGAAAAAGACAATAAAAACCTCTCCATCTGTAGAAGGAATATAGTGGCACAAATCTTAATACAGGAGATGAAATATTACCAAACGGCGCAGGATGACGTCACCGCAAACAAGTCACATGACCACTAGGACCTCCAAGTGTCACGTGGGGGGAGGATGAATCCGCAGAAGAGAACCCCTTCAGTATATAAAGTAAGCGATATACAAGAGAAGAACATTAGATAAAAAACAAGCACAAACGGGGAGGAGCCGCGGTCACTGACGTCACGGCAGCCACTGACGTCACGGCAGCCACGGGACAAGACACACGGCCATAAAACAACTAATTATCTTACATTCCAAGCAAGTGTGGCGAATGATTAGATCAACAGGATGAATACGACACGAGCAAAAGACATAAAACATCAAAGGAAGAGAGCAGAACTATAACGAGTCATGGGAAATACATGTAAGGTATGGGATAGGAGGGGAAAGGCAGAACCAGACAGAGCATATACCACCCAACTGGTAACATCGATTATACCCAGGACTGTAACAAGGGGGCGCCTCTACGTCTAGAGGAAAGAAGGTTTCTACACCGACATAGAAGGGGGTTCTTTACTGTAAGAGCGGTGAGACTGTGGAGCCGTCTGCCTGAGGAGGTGGTGATGGGGACCTGACTAAGACATTGTAAGAGGTTCTGGATGCCTTCCTTGAGCGATACAATATTACATGTTCTATCCCTGATTACGGGCCGGTGATCCGGGGATTATTCTGATGGCCGGATGGGAGTCGGGAAGGAATTTCTTTCCCTTCTACCCCATTGGGTATTTTTTGCCGTCAGCCGGCTGCACACGACCGGGTTGGACATGTGGGAGCCCGCAGCGGCGTCCGACCCAGTGCCCAGCCGACATCCGCATGCACCTGTCATTACTTCTCTTCTGTGCTGCGGATGGTCCGCACGGATCGCTGTTGGACATGAGCAGTACAGATTTTCCCGCGGCATCGCCTAGCAATGACGTGTAATCCGCGACCTTTACACGGGACGACGGTTGGCTGAACGGTCTGTGCGAGTGGGTGACGTCACCACTAGTTGGCGCTCAGGCTGATTGTTCAGACAGGCGGGTCACCGCTGAGTATCACTTGCTTCTCGCTCACTGATTCACATAACGAAGCGCTGAGCGAATTTTGCGCGATAATCGCCCGGTGTAAATGGCCAGTTGTGGGTCGACATAAAAGGACTTGATGCACGGTGCAAAGCGAACTTGTGAGAAGTATCAGGCCTATGAGGCCGGCTCCGCGGGGTCTGCGGGTGCTGCCGACGTACCACATGACACCCAGCTACATCGATCACCAAACCACAACCACTGTTTGGGCGAGGCGGAATCAGAAAGACCCCAAAGTAAGTTCGGTCTGACACTTATGTCCAATATTCAGGAACCCCCCGATGACGGCAGGAGGGAAGGGCCTAGAAGGCCAGTAGGTCACGCAGGGCGGTGGACTGTCGGAATGGAAGCTTTGGCAAGCCGAGGATCACCGAGCAGAATGGTCTGCGCAGTACTGCTCTGGGCCAACCTTGGTGAAGGTGGTAAGGACGTTGTGGGTAAAAACATGGTCATCAGCTGAAGGGGAAGCCTTCCGGAAACCATCAGCCGGCCGCACCTTTTACCTGCACTCAGGTGTTCAGCAGAGTTTTTGCCTGTTGGTTCGGAGCTGGGAAGCCCTGTCACCCAAGCGATCCCTCCGCGCCCACTTACATTGTCCGAAGGGGACATTCGTTAACCAGGGTTGATGGTGGGCACTCTGGGCGTTCAGAAGACTGGACGTTACCTGGTACAGAATGTCTTTGGGTTGAATGGATTTGCCCGAATTCCTGGTGAGATGGAGGTCAAGAAAGAGCGTCTCGTCAAGGTAGAACTGCTGGCAGAAAGTTGGGCGGAGGGGAGTTCATCCATGAAATACACTTGGTGGCCAGCTGCCCATCACCCAGCCGCCCATCACCCAGCCGCCCATCACCCAGCTGCCCATCACCCTCCACAGAAAGAAGACGTTGTCTACGTCGTATCTACCGTGGTTCTGTGGCGGTATTATTCATGCATCGCAGGGCGATAGTCTGTGAAGGACAGTATGGTGTGGGCACTGCAGGCAGTAGACTTGTGGAGATACAGTATATGGCAACGCTGGCACTCTATGGTGGTATTTTTTGAATAGTGTTGTTTAATATGGCAATATTGGCAGTCCGGGATCTGGTGAAGCAGCGTGGCAGCCCCTCGGAGCCCTCATGCCCATCACTCGGCTGTCACTCAGCTTTCCCAAAAGCAAAGTCTGAATAGGTTTTTTGGACAGAATTGCTTTTCTGATGACATTTTCTACACCGCCATTATTTTCCGTACAGGCTGAGCGTTGGTTCTCGCCCGGGAAGGACAGCATTGTTTGCACATAATGGAGACCCCAAAGGGCGGTTTTTGTGGAAAATAATGTTTCCCATGAAGGTCTTAGGAGGACAATAGCTCGTCGCTTTCCTTGGCGCAGATTTCCCGGGCGCTGACACCCCCCATCTCTATCATTACTTGGAGGAGCTATTGCCAAGTAATTACCCCATTAAGGGCGGCGTGTTCTCGGGACAACATTATCGGATCCATTCATCCTCCGTATCAGAATACCTTCCCTGGGGATGAAAAGAAATGCGCAGATCGCGGCGCTCCCAGAAACACTGCATTGTTCCGTCTGCTGCTGGAGCGGGGGAGTTCTTCCCCGCGGCGGTGTCATATATTATGTCATTCATATCCCGCATTCACATAAATCTTTTATTACGGTAGAGCGAGTAGTGGAAAACAGTTTTTCGCACAGCGTTGGACCAGTATTTCAAAACCTGCCAACCACGTGGGATTTTCTTGTGCAACTGTGTGGAGGGTATACCGAGAATGGCGCAATCAAGGAAAAGCCCCCAGTGAAAGGGGATCCTGCGGACAGAAACAACTGATCACTGAAAGGGGTCGGAGGAGGATGTCAGGAATCGTTCTGACCAACAGGCTGCACAGTCAGCTGAATACAACGCTGGAGCTCCAACTAACGTGTCCGAACGCACAACTCGCCGTTCCTCCGCACGGATGGTATAACAGCAGGCGGCCAGTTCCAGCGCCATTGCGTAAGAGAAATAGAAATGCAAGACTCCGGCGGGCAAATAGGAATCAGCAAGAAAACATCGCCTGGTCGAATGCATCCAGGATTCTGTTGTACCGCGTCGACGGAGGGGTCAGAATGTGGTGTAACTTGAGCATAATAAGCCGATAAAACAGCAAAACAAGACTAAACCGCGCACAAATACTGCTGGCATCGAGTGCCACGAGGGCACTACTAATGCTGCCAGAGTATCAATCCTGCTATGTGCTACATAAGTGCCGCTCAGTGCAAGCATAGCACCGCCAGACCGTACATACATAAAGGAGGCCACTAGAGAGAGGGGAAAGCTCATATGTCCCATGGGAAATAAAGCCTCAGGCATGCTGAAACCCTTCTGTCCGCTGCCGCCGCCTATCGGGGGAGAATATACTGAGACACATTACATAATCAGCCGTCCCACCGCAATCTAATATGTATGTAAGACTGCCACACTGTGCAAATAACACGCCGCCTCATGGAGTACATAGGATCTGCAATATAGTGAATAACACCAGACTGCTATCCGAATGCCAAAAATGTACAAGGCGGAAAAGAAAATCGTGTCCTGTCCCTTTAATGTCTCTCATTTCTTTCCGCTCTTCGGACTTGTTCCTCTTTGTCTGCTATCAAATCTCTTCATTTAATTACATTTTGGTAACATTGGATTAGAGCACAATGTGGCTGAAGAGGGTCCTGTTATCCCCTGCTGATAATTATATGCCAACACACAGCCCCTCGGTAATTATCACTGCTGTCATTAAGATGTTGCTGCAGATGACAAGTAATTGTGGCTCTTTGTTAGCAGACGGTATTAAGGAAGATTTGGGAGGGATTAAGGTTTAGTGTTTTGCATTCAACACGTGTTTTAGATTACTGACTCATGTGTCGTTGGGTCGGGGGTCGACCAGCCATCACTGCCGCAAAACCATGGAGTCATTATGTGTAAACCCAACATACAGAGAAATAAAAATCACAACTGATACCGTAATTATGCATGAGTCATGTAGTAAAACCGATCCTGCTAATTACCTGTTATTTTATTCTTAATGTCCCTCTTTACCCAGGGTGGAGCAAACTATAACTAATATACTGCCCCTATGTGCCAGAACATAGCTAGTATAATACTGCCCCCTATGTACAAGAATATAACTACTATAATACTGCCCCCTATGTACAAGAATATAACTACTATAATACTGCCCCCTATGTACAAGAATAACTAGTATAATACTGCCCCCTATATACAAGAATATAACTACTATAATACTGCTCCTATGTACAAGAATATAACTACTATAATACTGCCCCCTATGTACAAGAATATAACTACTATAATACTGCCCCCTATGTACAAGAATATAACTACTATAATACTGCCCCCTATGTACAAGAATATAACTACTATAATACTGCCCCCTATGTACAAGAATATAACTACTATAATACTGCCCCCTATGTACAAGAATATAACTACTATAATACTGCCCCCTATGTACAGGAATATAACTACTATAATACTGCTCCTATGTACAAGAATATAACTACTATAATACTGCCCCCTATGTACAAGAATATAACTACTATAATACTGCCCCCTATGTACAAGAATATAACTGCTATAATACTGCCTCCTATGTACAAGAATATAACTACTATAATACTGCTCCTATGTACAAGAATATAACTACTATAATACTGCCCCCTATGTACAAGAATATAACTACTATAATACTGCCCCCTATGTACAAGAATATAACTACTATAATACTGCCCCTTATGTACAAGAATATAACTACTATAATACTGCCCCCTATGTACAAGAATATAACTACTATAATACTGCTCCCTATGTACAAGAATATAACTACTATAATACTGCCCCCTATGTACAAGAATATAACTACTATAATACTGCTCCTATGTACAAGAATATAACTACTATAATACTGCCCCCTATGTACAAGAATATAACTACTATAATACTGCCCCTATGTACAAGAATATAACTACTATAATACTGCCCCCTACGTACAAGAATATAACTACTATAATACTGCCCCTATGTACAAGAATATAACTACTATAATACTGCCCCCTACGTACAAGAATATAACTACTATAATACTGCTCCCGTGTACAAGAATATAACTACTATAATACTGCCCCCTATGTACAAGAATATAACTACTATAATACTGCCCCCTATGTACAAGAATATAACTACTATAATACTGCTCCTATGTACAAGAATATAACTACTATAATACTGCCTCCTATGTACAAGAATATAACTACTATAATACTGCCCCCTATGTACAAGAATATAACTACTATAATACTGTCCCCTATGTACAAGAATATAACTACTATAATACTGCCCCCTATGTACAAGAATATAACTACTATAATACTGACCCCTATGTACAAGAATATAACTACTATAATACTGCTCCCTATGTACAAGAATATAACTACTATAATACTGCCTCCTATGTACAGGAATATAACTACTATAATACTGTCCCTATGTACAAGAATATATCTACTATAATACTGCCCCCTATGTACAAGACTATAACTAATATAATACTGCTCCTATGTACAAGAATATAACTAATATAATACCGCCTCCTATGTACAAGAATATAACTAATATAATACTGCTCCTATGTACAAGAATATAACTACTATAATACCGCCTCCTATGTACAAGAATATAACTACTATAATACTGCCCCTATGTACAAGAATATAACTACTATAATACTGCCCCCTATGTACAAGAATATAACTACTATAATACTGCCCCCTATGTACAAGAATATAACTGCTATAATACTGCCTCCTATGTACAAGAATATAACTACTATAATACTGCTCCTATGTACAAGAATATAACTACTATAATACTGCCCCCTATGTACAAGAATATAACTACTATAATACTGCCCCCTATGTACAAGAATATAACTACTATAATACTGCCCCTTATGTACAAGAATATAACTACTATAATACTGCCCCCTATGTACAAGAATATAACTACTATAATACTGCTCCCTATGTACAAGAATATAACTACTATAATACTGCCCCCTATGTACAAGAATATAACTACTATAATACTGCTCCTATGTACAAGAATATAACTACTATAATACTGCCCCCTATGTACAAGAATATAACTACTATAATACTGCCCCTATGTACAAGAATATAACTACTATAATACTGCCCCCTACGTACAAGAATATAACTACTATAATACTGCCCCTATGTACAAGAATATAACTACTATAATACTGCCCCCTACGTACAAGAATATAACTACTATAATACTGCCCCCTATGTACAAGAATATAACTACTATAATACTGCCCCCTATATACAAGAATATAACTACTATAATACTGTCCCCTATGTAGAAGAATATAACTACTATAATACTGCCCCCTATGTACAAGAATATAACTACTATAATACTGCCCCCTATGTACAAGAATATAACTACTATAATACTGTCCCCTATGTACAAGAATATAACTACTATAATACTGCCCCCTATGTACAAGAATATAACTACTATAATACTGCCCCCTATGTACAAGAATATAACTACTATAATACTGCCCCCTATGTACAAGAATATAACTACTATAATACTGCCCCCTATGTACAAGAATATAACTACTATAATACTGCCCCCTATGTACAAGAATATAACTACTATAATACTGCCCCCTATGTACAAGAATATAACTACTATAATACTGCCCCCTATGTACAGGAATATAACTACTATAATACTGCCTCCTATGTACAGGAATATAACTGCTATAATACTGTCCCCTATGTACAAGAATATAACTACTATAATACTGCCCCCTATGTACAGGAATATAACTACTATAATACTGCCTCCTATGTACAGGAATATAACTACTATAATACTGCCCCCTATGTATAAGAATATAACTACTATAATACTGCCCCCTATGTACAAGAATATAACTACTATAATACTGCCCCCTATGTACAAGAATATAACTACTATAATACTGCCCCCTATGTACAAGAATATAACTACTATAATACTGCCCCCTATGTACAAGAATATAACTACTATAATACTGCCCCCTATGTACAAGAATATAACTACTATAATACTGCCCCCTATGTATAAGAATATAACTACTATAATACTGCCCCCTATGTACAAGAATATAACTACTATAATACTGCCCCCTATGTACAAGAATATAACTACTATAATACTGCTACTGGTGTATACATATAACACTATATGATTCCAGTCTCCGTTACGGTGTAGAGTGGTTTTCGTATATTGTAGTGAGCAGGTATATTGCAGTACACTCGGTGGTCTACAGGGGGTTCTTGGAGATAAGCATTTTTGTGTTAATATAATTTTACAACTTACATTAGATGAACCTTACTGACTGATTCCTGGCAGTGTAGGGATCATGGGACTCGGCTTTTCTCAGAATTCTAGAGCTTTTATCACTTTATGGCCGTTGAATCTAATATAAAATGTTTATAGCACATGAAGTCGGGCGTGTAAGAGCCTGCAGAGTACAACCGCCGCTCACTGACCCTGAAGAAGGTTTCCTCAGAGTTTATTAAAAGGGGTAATGCACTAAAAATGCTCTGCTCCTCTGTCATAGCTGCATGTGATGGTGACATCTATGATCATGGATCCCCACTGAATGCCACAATGAAAGCGCTCTGTAGTGAAATC
Source organism: Eleutherodactylus coqui (assembly GCF_035609145.1). NCBI lineage: Eukaryota > Metazoa > Chordata > Amphibia > Anura > Eleutherodactylidae > Eleutherodactylus > Eleutherodactylus coqui. The sequence continues at coordinate 1,188,156 of NC_089838.1, forward strand.
ACGTCCCGACTCCTACAGCGCTGCTCTAAGACCGCGGGTTCTAACCAGATGCACACTTATAAATTCTCCTAGAAGGTCCTGGAAAATCCTAAAAATGGAGACTTCCCACCCAGAACAGTTCTCCGACGCACAGGAAAGTATGTCTGCCCCGCCCATAGTAAAGACTTTTATGCATTGCTTCACATGTTTGTACATAGGGGGCAGTATTATAGTTATATTCTTGTACATAGGAGCAGTATTATAGTAGTTATATTCTTGTACATAGGGAGCAGTATTATAGTAGTTATATTCTTGTACATAGGGGGCAGTATTATAGTAGTTACATTCTTGTACATAGGGAGCAGTATTATAGTAGTTATATTCTTGTACATAGGGGGCAGTATTATAGTAGTTATATTCTTGTATATAGGGGGCAGTATTATAGTAGTTATATTCTTGTACATAGGGGGCGGTATTATAGTTGTTATATTTTTTATATGGCCATTTTCCTTTACGATGAGTACGGGAGGGAGAAGTTTCTCTGCACTTTAATGTCTTTGGGGGCCCCTATGATTACATGACTGTTGTAGCTGCTAATAGTGGCCCCTGCAGCTTATTGCTCTCAGGCCTACGAGGGGCACAGAGCGCACAGTGATACTTGTGATTGGTTTATATACTGTCTGTTCTATTAACGCCCGTGAACACACAGACTCGTTAGAACAATGATACATAAGGGAATGTGGCGATGAGCGGAGGTAACTGCACGCCCATAAGAGAGGAGATATTCGAGCGTTCCAGGGATACAGACCATGTCCCACATGAGCTGTTCTGGGTTAGTAATGGCCGCCGCGCTCGCTCTGACGCGTTTATATAGACGATAAAGCTCTATTATTTTTTTCTCATTTCGGAATGTCTTCCGCCTAGAGCGGCTGCGAATGGCGCCAGTAATAACGCAATGATTTTCTCTTTGTGCAGACGGACGCTGCGTCCGCGGTCCAGCATCTCCAGAATGAGGTGATCACCATCCACAATATGTACCAGCAGGAGGTTGGAAGCCTGCGAGAACAGCTGGAGCGGAGCTATAGGGCGCAGGATGGCGAGGGCATCACCACGGCTCTAGTCTCCGAGTACCAGCATAGGTAATTACACGCTATTGTATCCTGCCTATACCTGGCCGGCGCCTACAGTCCTGCCATGTGGGACGATTTCCATTACTTAAAGGGGAACTCAAGTCAGGAAAGTTTTCCATGTGACTCCAAAGACTTTCTGTATCGGTTCATCATGACCCACAGAGCAGACTGGGAAGCTAAGATATGGCGCAGTGACTTTTCGAGTTATTGCATTGATGGCACCGTGCTGCCCCTAGTGTGTGCCAGTGCTTGGTACTGCAGCTCATGGGCAGCTTTACTTACATGCCACCCATGGCAGATGTAGGCTGAGGGCAATTCCCTCCTTTAGGTCCATCCATTGTGATGATCTTCTTTCTCGTCTCGTGGAGCTACATGAACTATCCTCCTCCTGGCTCTGTCTCCTCTGAGGTGCCGCTGTAAACCCATTGACACCCCTATACAACAGTCGCTTAGTTCTGCTACTGTGTTTGTTAAATGCTTGGTTCTGGTGCTGTATTTATGTTTTTAGCTTGGGTCTGGTGTTTTATTCATGTCATGAACGCAGCTCTCATAGTGTAGTTAGATACTGAGCTTGGTTCTGGTCCTTTATTTATGCTATAAGCTTGGTTCTGGTACTGTATTTATACTATTAGCTTGGTCCTCTTGATGTATTTATGTACTGAGCTTAGTTTTGGTACTATATGTTATGAGCTTGGATTTGCTGTTGTGTTTATGTACTGAGGCTTGTTCTAGTGCTATATTCTTACTAGCTTGGCTCTGCTACTGTATTTTTGTTATGTACTTTGTTCTGATGTTGTATTGATGTTATTAGCTTGGTTCTGGTGCCGTATTTACATACACTGAGGTTGTTTATTGTCGTGTATCTATATACCACACTTGGTTCTAGTGCTGTATATATGTTATAAGCTTGGTTCTGGTGCTGTATTTGTGTTATGAGTTTGGTCCTGGTATAATACTTATCACTGAGCTGTCTTCCTGTGGGTAAGTTGCTATCGTCCTGCTTTCTACAATCAGACTGCCTATCAGTGCCATATATATTGTTTTTATTCTTATGATGGGAGGGCACAAATAATTGCACACAGGGCTCCATCTATGCTCAGAGCAGCCCTGCGCAGCTCAACTGCATCCAGGTACTGGTGCCGAGCATGGGCGATCTGCAGGCCCCGGACCGCCACAGCCACAAGGTTATCACTATATCAGGTACTGGTGCCGAGCATGGGCGATCTGCAGGCCCCGGACCGCCACAGCCACAAGGTTATCACTATATCAGGTACTGGTGCCGAGCATGAGCGATCTGCAGGCCCAGGACCGCCACAGCCACAAGGTTATCACTATATCAGGTACTGGTGCCGAGCATGGGCGATCTGCAGGCCCCGGACCGCCACAGCCACAAGGTTATCATTATATCAGGTACTGGTGCCGAGCATGGGCGATCTGCAGGCCCCGGACCGCCACAGCCACAAGGTTATCACTATATCAGGTACTGGTGCCGAGCATGGGCGATCTGCAGGCCCCGGACCGCCACAGCCACAAGGTTATCACTATATCAGGTACTGGTGCCGAGCATGGGCGATCTGCAGGCCCCGACCGCCACAGCCACAAGGTTATCACTATATCAGGTACTGGTGCCGAGCATGAGCGATCTGCAGGCCCCGGACCGCCACAGCCACAAGGTTATCATTATATCAGGTACTGGTGCCGAGCATGAGCCATCTGCAGGCCCCGGACCGCCACAGCCACAAGGTTATCACTATATCAGGTACTGGTGCCGAGCATGGGCGATCTGCAGGCCCCGGACCGCCACAGCCACAAGGTTATCATTATATCAGGTACTGGTGCCGAGCATGGGCGATCTGCAGGCCCCGGACCGCCACAGCCACAAGGTTATCACTATATCAGGTACTGGTGCCGAGCATGGGCGATCTGCAGGCCCCGGACCGCCACAGCCACAAGGTTATCACTATATCAGGTACTGTATGAGACCAGCAGCACGCACCCCCCCCCTTTGTGCCGCTGATCGGTGCAGGTCCTGGTAGACCATTAGTCTAATACTAGGGTGCGCTAAAAATGGGAAGCGGTAAAACAGAAGTTTCAGTGTTCAGCAGCCATCTGTCAGCAAGACTACTTGTAGCTGCAGAGACAGAAGCCAGCAGCCCTTCCTCCGACCGACACCTGCAGTCGCTACATTGGATCCTTCCTCTGACCGACACCTGCAGTAGCCACATTGGATCCTTCCTCCGACCGACACCTGCAGTCGCTACATTGGATCCTTCCTCTGACCGACACCTGCAGTAGCCACATTGGATCCTTCCTCTGACCGACACCTGCAGTAGCTACATTGGATCCTTCCTCTGACCGACACCTGCAGTAGCTACATTGGATCCTTCCTCTGACCGACACCTGCAGTAGCCACATTGGATCCTTCCTCCGACCGAAACCTGCAGTAGCTACATTGGATCCTTCCTCTGACCGACACCTGCAGTAGCCACATTGGATCCTTCCTCTGACCGACACCTGCAGTAGCCACATTGGATCCTTCCTCTGACCGACACCTGCAGTAGCTACATTGGATCCTTCCTCCGACCGACACCTGCAGTAGCCACATTGGATCCTTCCTCCGACCGACACCTGCAGTAGCCACATTGGATCCTTCCTCCGACCGACACCTGCAGTAGCCACATTGGATCCTTCCTCTGACCGACACCTGCAGTAGCCACATTGGATCCTTCCTCCGACCGACACCTGCAGTAGCTACATTGGATCCTTCCTCTGACCGACACCTGCAGTAGCCACATTGGATCCTTCCTCTGACCGACTCCTGCAGTAGCCACATTGGATCCTTCCTCTGACCGACACCTGCAGTAGCTACATTGGATCCTTCCTCTGACCGACACCTGCAGTAGCCACATTGGATCCTTCCTCTGACCGACACCTGCAGTAGCCACATTGGATCCTTCCTCTGACCGACTCCTGCAGTAGCCACATTGGATCCTTCCTCTGACCGACACCTGCAGTAGCCACATTGGATCCTTCCTCTGACCGACTCCTGCAGTAGCCACATTGGATCCTTCCTCTGACCGACACCTGCAGTAGCCACATTGGATCCTTCCTCTGACCGACACCTGCAGTAGCCACATTGGATCCTTCCTCTGACCGACACCTGCAGTAGCCACATTGGATCCTTCCTCTGACCGACACCTGCAGTAGCCACTTTGGATCCTTCCTCCGACCGACACCTGCAGTAGCCACATTGGATCCTTCCTCCGACCGACACCTGCAGTAGCTACATTGGATCCTTCCTCTGACCGACACCTGCAGTAGCCACATTGGATACTTCCTCTGACCGACACCTGCAGTAGCCACATTGGATCCTTCCTCTGACCGACACCTGCAGTAGCCACATTGGATCCTTCCTCTGACCGACACCTGCAGTAGCCACATTGGATCCTTCCTCTGACCGACACCTGCAGTAGCCACATTGGATCCTTCCTCTGACCGACACCTGCAGTAGCCACATTGGATCCTTCCTCCGACCGACACCTGCAGTAGCCACATTGGATCCTTCCTCCGACCGACACCTGCAGTCGCTACATTGGATCCTTCCTCTGACCGACACCTGCAGTAGCCACATTGGATCCTTCCTCTGACCGACACCTGCAGTAGCTACATTGGATCCTTCCTCTGACCGACACCTGCAGTAGCCACATTGGATCCTTCCTCTGACCGACACCTGCAGTAGCTACATTGGATCCTTCCTCTGACCGACACCTGCAGTAGCCACATTGGATCCTTCCTCCGACCGACACCTGCAGTAGCTACATTGGATCCTTCCTCTGACCGACACCTGCAGTAGCCACATTGGATCCTTCCTCTGACCGACACCTGCAGTAGCTACATTGGATCCTTCCTCTGACCGACTCCTGCAGTAGCCACATTGGATCCTTCCTCTGACCGACACCTGCAGTAGCCACATTGGATCCTTCCTCCGACCGACACCTGCAGTAGCCACATTGGATCCTTCCTCCGACCGACACCTGCAGTAGCCACATTGGATCCTTCCTCCGACCGACACCTGCAGTAGCCACATTGGATCCTTCCTCCGACCGACACCTGCAGTAGCTACATTGGATCCTTCCTCTGACCGACACCTGCAGTAGCCACATTGGATCCTTCCTCTGACCGACTCCTGCAGTAGCCACATTGGATCCTTCCTCTGACCGACACCTGCAGTAGCTACATTGGATCCTTCCTCTGACCGACACCTGCAGTAGCCACATTGGATCCTTCCTCCGACCGACACCTGCAGTAGCCACATTGGATCCTTCCTCTGACCGACACCTGCAGTAGCCACATTGGATCCTTCCTCTGACCGACTCCTGCAGTAGCCACATTGGATCCTTCCTCTGACCGACACCTGCAGTAGCCACATTGGATCCTTCCTCTGACCGACTCCTGCAGTAGCCACATTGGATCCTTCCTCTGACCGACACCTGCAGTAGCCACATTGGATCCTTCCTCTGACCGACACCTGCAGTAGCCACATTGGATCCTTCCTCTGACCGACACCTGCAGTAGCCACTTTGGATCCTTCCTCCGACCGACACCTGCAGTAGCCACTTTGGATCCTTCCTCTGACCGACACCTGCAGTAGCCACATTGGATCCTTCCTCTGACCGACACCTGCAGTAGCCACTTTGGATCCTTCCTCCGACCGACACCTGCAGTAGCCACATTGGATCCTTCCTCCGACCGACACCTGCAGTAGCCACATTGGATCCTTCCTCCGACCGACACCTGCAGTAGCCACATTGGATCCTTCCTCCGACCGACACCTGCAGTAGCCACATTGGATCCTTCCTCTGACCGACACCTGCAGTAGCCACATTGGATCCTTCCTCTGACCGACACCTGCAGTAGCCACATTGGATCCTTCCTCTGACCGACACCTGCAGTAGCCACATTGGATCCTTCCTCTGACCGACACCTGCAGTAGCCACATTGGATCCTTCCTCTGACCGACACCTGCAGTAGCCACATTGGATCCTTCCTCTGACCGACACCTGCAGTAGCCACATTGGATCCTTCCTCCGACCGACACCTGCAGTAGCCACATTGGATCCTTCCTCCGACCGACACCTGCAGTAGCCACATTGGATCCTTCCTCTGACCGACACCTGCAGTAGCCACATTGGATCCTTCCTCTGACCGACACCTGCAGTAGCCACATTGGATCCTTCCTCTGACCGACACCTGCAGTAGCCACATCGGATCCTTCCTCTGACCGACACCTGCAGTAGCCACATCGGATCCTTCCTCTGACCGACACCTGCAGTAGCCACATTGGATCCTTCCTCTGACCGACACCTGCAGTAGCCACATTGGATCCTTCCTCTGACCGACACCTGCAGTCGCCACATTGGATCCTTCCTCCGACCGACACCTGCAGTAGCCACATTGGATCCTTCCTCCGACCGACACCTGCAGTAGCCACATTGGATCCTTCCTCTGACCGACACCTGCAGTAGCCACATTGGATCCTTCCTCTGACCGACACCTGCAGTAGCCACATTGGATCCTTCCTCTGACCGACACCTGCAGTAGCCACATTGGATCCTTCCTCTGACCGACACCTGCAGTAGCCACATTGGATCCTTCCTCTGACCGACACCTGCAGTAGCCACATTGGATCCTTCCTCTGACCGACACCTGCAGTAGCCACATTGGATCCTTCCTCCGACCGACACCTGCAGTAGCCACATTGGATCCTTCCTCCGACCGACACCTGCAGTCGCTACATTCGATCCTTCCTCTGACCGACACACACAGCTCTGCTACATGGTACATGCACACACACGGCTCTACTACACCCCAAACATCACACACAGTTCTGCTACATGGTACATGCGTTATGATCCCCACACATCACACACACAGCTCTGCTACATGGTACATGCACACACAGAGCTCTACTGCACCCCACACATCACACACAGCTCTACTACATGGTACATGCATTATGAACCCCACACATCACACACGGCTCTACTACACCCCACACATCACACACACAGCTCTGCTACATGGTACATGCATTATGATCCCCACACATCACACACACAGCTCTGCTACATGGTACATGCACACACAGAGCTCTACTGCACCCCACACATCACACACAGCTCTACTACATGGTACATGCATTATGAACCCCACACATCACACACGGCTCTACTACACCCCACACATCACACACACAGCTCTGCTACTTGGTACATGCATTATAATCCCCACACATCACACACAGCTCTACTACACCCCACACATCACACACAGCTCTGCTACATGGTACATGCATTATGATCCCCACACATCACACACACAGCTCTGCTACATGGTACATGCACACACAGAGCTCTACTGCACCCCACACATCACACACAGCTCTACTACATGGTACATGCATTATGATCCCCACACATCACACACAGCTCTACTACACCCCACACATTACACACACACAGCTCTGCTACTTGGTACATGCGTTATAATCCCCACACATCACACACAGCTCTATTACACCCCACACATCACACACAGCTCTGCTACATGGTACATGCGCGCACACACAGCTCTAGTACACCCCACACATCACACACAGCTCTGCTACATGGTACATGTGCACACACACAGTTCTACTACACCCCACACATCACACACACACACATATGTTGTAGGACATTTAATGACGTCTCCAGGGGGTGGAGCAATGACATCAGCAGGGCGGAGCATCAGAAGCACTCACACACATACATACAGACAAGTGGTGGTTAGTTTTTTGATACTGGAAGGCATACTCTGTGTCATGCACTATAGTGTATATTATGTGACATATTCCTTTAAGACCCCGATGGGTGCTCTATTTCCTGCTACTGATGTCTCATAATCTTCTACAAATCTTAACTTATAATGTAGAATTTGGGAAATGAACAGAGACGTTCTGAAAAAAGATGACGACATCCGAGCGTTACAAGTAATGGTGGCCAAGAAGGAGTCCGACATCCAGGCGTTAAAGGGTGCCGCTATATCCCCAGCCATACAGCTGGAAATGGCCAAACAAGACCTGGGCGAACTGCAGGGAAGCATTGCGATGGCTCAGTCAAAGTAAGTGCCCCCTGACCTTATCTGCCTGGACTGTTGTAACGCCTCATTTACATGCAATCATTATCGCACAAAATTCATTCAAACAATGGCTTTTCAGCTATAATCGTTGCGTGTAAACGCTGCCATCGTTCACTCTTTGGCTGAAGGATGATTTTTAGGTGAGCTTAAAATGTATCGTTCAGCCAGAGAGAGATAGCAGGGACCGCATGCTGTGTTCTCCACAGGAGCAGCTGATTACATTGTAAAGATTTGCAAACAGCTGCTGGAGGCTCATTTACACGCAAATGAGGGTAATACACTACTAATGGACTTTAGTGCCCATTAGCACTTTATGCAAAATGATCGCGTGTAAATGGGCCTTAACCCTGTATGATGTATTTGTAATGCAGGTGAAGTGTTATGAATGGCAGTATACATAGAGGCAATAAAGCTCAGCAAAAGAAAAACCTCTAGTAGTAGCAGTATACGAACCCTTCCACTCCATAGGAGGGCGCCATACTGGAACTTCACAGACTCATGCGGGATCCAGACAGGAAGAAGAGGACTGAGCACCCACAAGGTTACAGTCTGTGTTTTAGGCTCCCCGTTACGGTCGTTGTTCTGTTTGGTGGCTCTCTGTGGCTTTCTGCCCCCAGGCATGCGTTCCCCTGGACTGAGACTCCAGACACCCCTCTAATGCACTGGCAACGGGGTCATTACCACCATGCCCTCCAGACTGAGGCTGTGCTGCTGCCCATACCGCCACATCTCTCCTGTTCCACCACCGTCTCTCACTAGGACTGGTCACTGAGGTCATTATGACTTGGTCTGCAACTGAGTCATCGCTGGTCATTGCGAGGAGGGAGCAACGATGTCTTAAGACGCTGGGCCTGGCCACACTGGTCATCTGGGACGTCTTGCCTGCCATGCCACCGGGTCATCAGTGGCCATACTTTGGTCACCACAGTCACCATGGTCAGTCTTACTGGACTCTCCCTGTGTGGCGGCCTTTACAGTTGCCCCCTTCTGGACTTTGCTGGGCTTCTGGCTCACTTGGCCCTTGCTGCGGCCTTTCTTCACTCGTGACCCACTTTCATCGTCTTCGGCTATTTCCGTTGGGCCTCTACTGGTGGCCCTACCATTTTAGGTCCTTGTTACTGGGACCCACTGCCTTCGGTCCCCCAGAGGCCTGATCTGCATTGGCCCTTGCCACTCCGCCAGCAGGAGCATGCGGCTGCACACATGGCACACACTGCTCTTTCTCTAACGCTATTGGGTCTTCAGGGCCGGTGATGCACTAGCCGCATTACCACCTTTGTCACCCAGGGGGCGGACCTCTGCTAACTGTGTCATAGCGGAGACAGTGCGTCAGTCCTGGCATAGAGCGCCCGTCAGAGCAGCTAATGACACTCGTCACTTCAGTGGAGAAGCAATAAGATGCTTACAGTGATTCCTGGGCAACGGCATCATTCTCCTGCAGCACCCCTGCAGGACAAGAGTGGTATGGCACGGCGTCCAATCAGGACAGGATCAGCTCTTTGCAGCGGCTCCGTCGTTTGGCTAATAGGGTATCTCAGAGGGCTTGTTGTCCTAATAGGTAACCCATAGTGACGGCCAATATGCCTTTTTATGGCTGACTAGTGACAGCGGGGCTCCTGCTCTAACAGCCAGGAGAGCAGAAACCTCAGATGCTGGCAGGTTAACCCCTTACATGCCACATTCAATACCCGCTGCATCATGTAGCTTTTGTCACCCACCAGCACCCGCAGTTTGATCACAAGTTACAACGGAAGCCTGACAAACCTCTGTCTGCCATGTAACACGGCCTCCTGGGCTCCGCCTCCTGCAGATCCTGATAGGCTGCTGCCATAGAATGCACTACAAGTAACACAGCGCACTATTCTAGCGCTCCAATCATCACGTCTTCGTGAGGGACTAAAAAATTGTTTCAAAAAAGATCAATAAAGTAAACCGAGTTTTTAAAAAATACACATTTGTCCCATTAAAGGTTGTCTTTAAATAAAATCTAAACCTAAGAGACGTAATTAGTGTTACTGCGCTGGAAACGGCGCGCACAATGAGGACTTATTATCACGCACGGTCAGCGCCCTGAAATAGTGAGAAATGGAACACCAGAAATGGGATCATCCTCTGCGCCTCCCAAAAATGTAATAAAAAGCAGGACAAAAGCACAAGTCCTCCCAGCGCGGCCAGGGAATAGCGCGGCCAGGGAACAGCGCGGCTAGGGAACAGCGCAGCCCAGGAACAGCGCGGCTAGGGAACAGTGCCATCAGAGAACAGCGTCGTCGGAGAACAGCGCGGCCAGGGAACAGCGCAGCTAGGGAACAGCACCGACGGAGAACAGCGCAGCTGGGGAACAGCACCGGCGGAGAACAGCGCGGCTAGGGAACAGTGCCATCAGAGAACAGCATCGTCGGAGAACAGCGCGGCCAGGGAACAGCGCAGCTAGGGAACAGCACCGGCGGAGAACAGCGCAGCTAGGGAACAGCACCGGCGGAGAACAGCGCGGCCCGGGAACAGCGCGGGCACGGGAACAGCGCGGGCCCGGGACAGCGCGGCTAGGGAACAGCACCGGCGGAGAACAGCGCGGCTAGGGAACAGTGCCATCAGAGAACAGCGTCGTCGGAGAACAGCGCGGCCAGGGAACAGCGCAGCTAGGGAACAGCATCGGCGGAGAACAGCGCAGCTAGGGAACAGTGCCATCAGAGAACAGCGTCATCGGAGAACAGCGCAGCTAGGAAACAGCACCGGCGGAGAACAGCGCGGCTAGGGAACAGTCCCATCAGAGAACAGCGTCGTCGGAGAACAGCGCAGCTAGGGAACAGCACCGGCGGAGAACAGCGCAGCTAGAGAACAGCGCGGGCCAGGGAACAGCGCGGGCCAGGGAACAGCGCGGGCCAGGGAACAGCGCGGCTAGGGAACAGCACCGGCGGAGAACAGCGCGGCTAGGGAACAGTGCCGTCGGAGAACAGTGCCGTCGGAGAACAGTGCCGTCGGAGAACAGTGCCGTCGGAGAACAGCGCGGCCGGGGAACAGCGCGGCCGGGGAACAGTACCGGTGGAGAACAGCGCGGGCGGAGAACAGCGCGGCCGGGGAACAGCACCGGCCGGGGAACAGCGCGGCCGGGGAACAGCATCAGCGGAGAACAGCGCGGCCGGGGAACAGCGCCGGCAGAGAACAGCATCGGCAGAGAACAGCGTGGCCAGGGAACAGCATCAGCAGAGAACAGTGCGGCCAGGGAGCAGCACCGGCGGAGAACAGTGCGGCCAGGGAACAGCATCGGCAGAGAACAGCGTGCCAGGGTAGAGCGCCGGCGGAGAACAACATCGGCGGAGAACAGCGCGGCCAGGGAACAGCGCAGCTAGGGAACAGCACCGACGGAGAACAGCGCAGCTAGGGAACAGCGCAGCCCAGGAACAGCGCGGCTAGGGAACAGTGCCATCAGAGAACAGCGTCGTCGGAGAACAGCGCGGCCAGGGAACAGCACCGGCGGAGAACAGCGCAGCTAGGGAACAGCACCGGCGGAGAACAGCGCGGGCACGGGAACAGCGCGGGCCCGGGACAGCGCGGCTAGGGAACAGCACCGGCGGAGAACAGCGCGGCTAGGGAACAGTGCCATCAGAGAACAGCGTCGTCGGAGAACAGCGCGGCCAGGGAACAGCGCAGCTAGGGAACAGCATCGGTGGAGAACAGCGCAGCTAGGGAACAGTGCCATCAGAGAACAGCGTCATCGGAGAACAGCGCAGCTAGGAAACAGCACCGGCGGAGAACAGCGCGGCTAGGGAACAGTCCCATCAGAGAACAGCGTCGTCGGAGAACAGCGCAGCTAGGGAACAGCACCGGCGGAGAACAGCGCAGCTAGAGAACAGCGCGGGCCAGGGAACAGCGCGGGCCAGGGAACAGCGCGGGCCAGGGAACAGCGCGGCTAGGGAACAGCACCAGCGGAGAACAGCGCGGCTAGGGAATAGTGCCGTCGGAGAACAGTGCCGTCGGAGAACAGCGCCGTCGGAGAACAGCGCGGCCGGGGAACAGCGCGGCCGGGGAACAGTACCGGTGGAGAACAGCGCGGGCGGAGAACAGCGCGGCCGGGGAACAGCACCGGCCGGGGAACAGCGCGGCCGGGGAACAGCATCAGCGGAGAACAGCGCGGCCGGGGAACAGCGCCGGCGGAGAACAGCATCGGCAGAGAACAGCGTGGCCAGGGAACAGCATCAGCAGAGAACAGTGCGGCCAGGGAGCAGCACCGGCGGAGAACAGTGCGGCCAGGGAACAGCATCGGCAGAGAACAGCGTGCCAGGGTAGAGCGCCGGCGGAGAACAGCGCGGCCGGGGAACAGCACCGGCGGAGAACAGCGCGGCCGGGAAACAGCACCGGCGGAGAACAGCGCGGCCGGGGAACAGCACCGGCGGAGAACAGCGCGGCCGGGGAACAGCACCGGCAAAGAAGAGAACAGCGCGGCCGGGGAACAGCAGCGGCGGAGAAGAGAACAGCGCGGCCGGGGAACAGCACCGGCGGAGAAGAGAACAGCGCGGCCGGGGAACAGCACCGGCGGAGAACAGCGCGGCCGGGGAACAGCACCCGCGGAGAACAGCGCGGCCAGGGAACAGCATCGGCAGAGAACAGCGTGCCAGGGTAGAGCGCCGGCGGAGAACAGCACCGGCGGAGAACAGCGCGGCCAGGGAACAGCGCGGCCAGGGAGCAGCGCCGGCGGAGACCAGCGCGGCCAGGGAGCAGCGCCGGCGGAGACCAGCGCGGCCAGGGAGCAGCGCCGGCGGAGACCAGCGCGGCCAGGGAGCAGCACCGGCGGAGACCAGCGCGGCCAGGGAGCAGCACCGGCGGAGACCAGCGCGGCCAGGGAGCAGCACCGGCGGAGACCAGCGCGGCCAGGGAGCAGCACCGGCGGAGACCAGCGCGGCCAGGGAACAGCGTAGCCAGGCTAGAGTGCCGGCGGAGAACAGCGCGGCCAGGGAGCAGCACCGGCGGAGAACAGCGCGGCCAGGGAGCAGCACCGGCGGAGAACAGCGCGGCCAGGGAGCAGCACCGGCGGAGAACAGCGCGGCCAGGGAGCAGCACCGGCGGAGAACAGCGCGGCCAGGGAGCAGCACCGGCGGAGAACAGCGCGGCCAGGGAGCAGCACCGGCGGAGAACAGCGCGGCCAGGGAGCAGCACCGGCGGAGAACAGCGCGGCCAGGGAACAGCGCCACGCCCGGGATCTCTATAAAGCAGCATAAAAACCGGAAAGCTTTGTACAATCTCCCCTCCAAAAAATGTAAACAGTCCTCCAGCACATTATACGGAGGGCGGTAATATATACAAGTCCTCCAGCACATTATACGGAGGGCGGTAATATATACAAGTCCTCCAGCACAGTATACGGAGGGCGGTAATATATACAAGTCCTCCAGCACATTATACGGAGGGCGGTAATATATACAAGTCCTCCAGCACATTATACAGAGGGCGGCGGTAATATATACAAGTCCTCCAGCATATTATATGGAGGGCGGCGGTAATATATACAAGTCCTCCAGCACATTATACGGAGGGTGGCGGTAATATATACAAGTCCTCCAGCACATTATACGGAGGGCGGCGGTAATATATACAAGTCCTCCAGCACATTATACGGAGGGCGGCGGTAATATATACAAGTCCTCCAGCACATTATATGGAGGGCGGCGGTAATATATACAAGTCCTCCAGCACATTATACGGAGGGCGGCGGTAATATATACAAGTCCTCCAGCACATTATACGGAGGGCGGCGGTAATATATACAAGTCCTCCAGCACATTATACGGAGGGCGGCGGTAATATATACAAGTCCTCCAGCACATTATACGGAGGGCGGCGGTAATATATACAAGTCCTCCAGCACATTATACGGAGGGCGGCGGTAATATATACAAGTCCTCCAGCACATTATACGGAGGGCGGCGGTAATATATACAAGTCCTCCAGCACATTATACGGAGGGTGGCGGTAATATATACAAGTCCTCCAGCACATTATACGGAGGGCGGTAATATATACAAGTCCTCCAGCACATTATACGGAGGGCGGCGGTAATATATACAAGTCCTCCAGCACATTATACGGAGGGCGGTAATATATACAAGTCCTCCAGCACATTATACGGAGGGCGGCGGTAATATATACAAGTCCTCCAGCACATTATACGGAGGGCGGCGGTAATATATACAAGTCCTCCAGCACATTATACGGAGGGCGGCGGTAATATATACAAGTCCTCCAGCACATTATACGGAGGGTGGCGGTAATATATACAAGTCCTCCAGCACATTATACGGAGGGCGGTAATATATACAAGTCCTCCAGCACATTATACGGAGGGCGGCGGTAATATATACAAGTCCTCCAGCACATTATACGGAGGGCGGTAATATATACAAGTCCTCCAGCACATTATACGGAGGGCGGCGGTAATATATACAAGTCCTCCAGCACATTATACGGAGGGCGGCGGTAATATATACAAGTCCTCCAGCACATTATACGGAGGGCGGCGATAATATATACAAGTCCTCCAGCACATTATACGGAGGGCGGCGGTAATATATACAAGTCCTCCAGCACATTATACGGAGGGCGGCGGTAATATATACAAGTCCTCCAGCACATTATACGGAGGGCGGCGGTAATATATACAAGTCCTCCAGCACATTATACGGACCCCGGCGGTATTATATACAAGTCCTCCAGCACATTATACGGAGGGTGGCTTTAATATATACAAGTCCTCCAGCACATTATACGGAGGGTGGCTTTAATATATACAAGTCCTCCAGCACATTATACGGAGGGCGGCGGTAATATATACAAGTCCTCCAGCACATTATACGGAGGGCGGTAATATACACAAGTCCTCCAGCACATTATACAGAGCGCGGTAATATATACAAGTCCTCCAGCACATTATACAGAGCGCAGTAATATATACAAGTCCTCCAGCACATTATACGGAGGGCGGTAATATACACAAGTCCTCCAGCACATTATACGGAGGGCGGTAATATACACAAGTCCTCCAGCACATTATACGGAGGGCGGTAATATACACAAGTCCTCCAGCACATTATACGGAGGGCGGTAATATATACAAGCCCTCCAGCACATTATACGGAGGGCGGTAATATATACAAGCCCTCCAGCACATTATACGGAGGGCGGTAATATATACAAGTCCTCCAGCACATTATACGGAGGGCGGCGGTATTATATACAAGTCCTCCAGCACATTATACGGAGGGCGGTAATATATACAAGTCCTTCGGCACATTATACGGAGGGCGGTAATATATACAAGTCCTCCGGCACATTATACAGAGGGCGGTATTATATACAAGTCCTCCAGCACATTATACGGAGGGCGGCGGTAATATATACAAGTCCTCCAGCACATTATACGGAGGGCGGCGGTAATATATACAAGTCCTCCAGCACATTATACGGAGGGCGGTAATATATACAAGTCCTCCAGCACATTATACGGAGGGCGGCGGTAATATATACAAGTCCTCCAGCACATTATACGGAGGGCGGTAATATATACAAGTCTTCAGACGGCCGGGCTGTCGGAATTACTTGGTCCGGTAATGGAGAGGGTAAGCAGAGCTGATGTGAGTACCCGGGACTGGAGGACTCAGCGGACCTGGAACATGTCTGCCATACTTGTGGTCCTCAGAAGTATCCAGATAACTTATCTTATCTCCCAGAGGTCTGTTCCCTCATATCTAATGTCATCTTCTCCTGCCAGACCTCACACAGCACAGTAATGGACTCTCCATGTAATCTGTATATAGTCATACACCTCCTGTATATAGTGATATGGAGCATGCTGGTATAACCTGGGGATCTCCTGTATATAATTATATATGTACAGCTGGTATAAGTTATACATCTCCTGTATATAGTGATATGGAGCATGCTGGTATAACCTGGGTGTCTCCTGTATATAATTATATATGTATAGCTAGTATAAGGTATACATCTCCTGTATATAGTGATATGGAGCATGCTGGTATAACCTGGGGATCTCCTGTATATAATTATATATGTACAGCTGGTATAAGTTATACATCCTGTATATAGTGACAGAGCATGCTGGTATAACCTGGGGATCTCCTGTATATAATTATATATGTACAGCTGGGATTAGTTATACATCCTGTATACAGTGATATGCAGCATGCTGGTATAACCTGGGTGTCTCCTGTATATAATTATATATGTACAGCTGGTATATGTTATAATCCTGTATATAGTGATATGGAGCATGCTGGTATAACCTGGGCATCTCCTGTATATAATTATATATGTACAGCTGGTATAAGTTATACATCTCCTGTATATAGTGATATGGAGCATGCTGGTATAACCTGGGATCTCCTGTATATAATTATATATGTACAGCTGGTATAAGTTATACATCTCCTGTATATAGTGATATGGAGCATGCTGGTATAACCTGGGTATCTCCTGTATATAATTATATATGTGCAGCTGGTATAAGTTATACATCTCCTGTATATAGCGATATAGAGCATGCTGGTATAACCTGGGTATCTCCTGTATATAATTATATATGTACAGCTGGTATAAGTTATACATCCTGTATATAGTGATATGGAGCATGCTAGTATAACCTGGGGATCTCCTGTATATAATTATATATGTACAGCTGGTATAAGTTATACATTCCCTGTATATAGTGATATGGAGCATGCTGGTATAACCTGGGTATCTCCTGTATATAATTATATATGTACAGCTGGTATAAGTTATACATCCCCTGTATATAGTGATATGGAGCATGCTGGTATAACCTGGGTATCTCCTGTATATAGTGATATGCAGCATGCTGGTATAACCTGGGTATCTCCTGTATATAATTATACATGTACAGCTGGTATAAGTTATACATCTCCTGTATATAGTGATATGGAGCATGCTGGTATAACCTGGGTATCTCCTGTATATAGTGATATGGAGCATGCTGGTATAACCTGGGTATCTCCTGTATATAATTATATATGTACAGCTGGTATAAGTTATACATCCTGTATATAGTGATATGGAGCATGCTGGTATAACCTGGGTATCTCCTGTATATAGTGATATGGAGCATGCTGGTATAACCTGGGTATTTCCTGTATATTATTATATATGTACAGCTGGTATAAGTTATACATCTCCTGTATATAGTGATATGGAGCATGCTGGTATAACCTGGGGATCTCCGGTATATAATTATATATGTACAGCTGGTATAAGTTATACATCTCCTGTATATAGTGGTATGGAGCATGCTGGTATAACCTGGGTATCTCCTGTATATAATTATATATGTACAGCTGGTATAAATTATACATCCGCTGTATATAGTGATATGGAGCATGCTGGTATAACCTGGGGATCTCCTGTATATAATTATATATGTACAGCTGGTATAAGTTATACATCTCCTGTATATAGTGGTATGGAGCATGCTGGTATAACCTGGGTATCTCCTGTATATAATTATATATGTACAGCTGGTATAAATTATACATCCGCTGTATATAGTGATATGGAGCATGCTGGTATAACCTGGGGATCTCCTGTATATAATTATATATGTACAGCTGGTATAAATTATACATCCGCTGTATATAGTGATATGGAGCATGCTGGTATAACCTGGGGATCTCCTGTATATAATTATATACACTACCGTTCAAAAGTTTGGGGTCACCCAAACAATTTTGTGTTTTCCATGAAAAGTCCCCCTTATTCCCCACCATGCGTTGTGAAATGAATAGACAGTAGAGCCAAGACATTGACAAGGTTAGAAATAATGATTTGTATCTGAAATAACATTGTTTTTACATCAAACTTTGCTTTCGTCAAAGAATCCTCCTTTTGCAGCAATTACAGCATTGCACACCTTTGACATTCTAGCTGTTAATTTGTGGAGGTAAGCTTGTGAAATTGCACCCCACGCTTCTAGAAGCATCTCCCACAAGTTGGATTGGTTGGATGGGCACTTCTGGCGTACCATACGGTCAAGCTGCTCCCACAACAGCTCAATGGGGTTCAGATCTGGTGACTGCGCTGGCCACTCCATTACCCATAGAATACCAGCTGCCTGCTTCTGCTGTAAATAGTTCTTGCACAATTTGGAGGTGTGTTTAGGGTCATTGTCCTGTTGTAGGATGAAATTGGTTCCAATCAAGCGCTGCCCACTGGGTATGGCATGGCGTTGGAAAATGGAGTGATAGCCTTCCTTATTCAGAATCCCTTTTACCCTGTACAAATCTCCCACCTTACCAGCACCAAAGCAACCCCAGACCGTCACATTACCTCCACCATGCTTAACAGATGGCGTCAGGCATTCTTCCAGCATCTTTTCATTTGTTCTGCGTCTCACAAACGTTCTTCTTTGTGATCCAAACACCTCAAACTTGGATTCGTCCGTCCACAACACTTTTTTCCAGTCTTCCTCTGTCCAATGTCTGTGTTCTTTTGCCCATCTTAATCTTTTTCTTTTATTGGCCAGTCTCAGATATGGCTTTTTCTTTGCCACTCTGCCCTGAAGCCCAAAATCCCGCAGCCGCCTCTTCACTGTAGATGTTGACACTGGTGTTTTGCGGGTACTATTTAATGAAGATGCCAGTTGGGTACCTGTGAGGCGTCTGTTTCTCAAACTAGAGACTCTAATGTGCTTATCTTCTTGCTTAGTTGTGCAACGCGGCCTCCCACTTCTTTTTCTACTCTGGTTAGAGCCTGTTTGTGCTGTCCTCTGAAGGGAGTAGTACACACCGTTGGAGGAAATCTTCAATTTCTTAGCAATTTCTCGCATGGAATAGCCTTCATTTCTAAGAACAAGAATAGACTGTCGAGTTTCAGATGAAAGTTCTCTTTTTCTGGCCATTTTGAGCTTTTAATTGACCCCACAAATGTGATGCTCCAGAAACTCAATCTGCTCACAGGAAGGTCAGTTTTGTAGCTTCTGTAACGAGCTAGACTGTTTTCAGATGTGTGAACATGATTGCACAAGGGTTTTCTAATCATCAATTAGCCTTCTGAGCCAATGAGCAAACACATTGTACCATTAGAACACTGGAGTGATAGTTGCTGGAAATGGGCCTCTATTCACCTTTGTAGATTTTGCACAAAAACCAGACATTTGCAGCTAGAATAGTCATTTACCACATTAGCAATGTATAGAGTGCATTTGTTTAAAGTTAGGACTAGTTTAAAGTTATCTTCATTGAAAAATACAGTGCTTTTCCTTCAAAAATAAGGACATTTCAATGTGACCCCAAACTTTTGAACGGTAGTGTATGTACAGCTGGTATATGTTATAATCCTGTATATAGTGATATGGAGCATGCTGGTATAACCTGGGGATCTCCTGTATATAATTATATATGTACAGCTGGTATAAGTTATACATCTCCTGTATATAGTGATATGGAGCATGCTGGTATAACCTGGGGATCTCCTGTATATAATTATATATGTACTACTGGTATAAGCTAGACATCTCCTGTATATAGAGTATATGGAGCATGCTGGTATAACCTGGGGATCTCCTGTATATAATTATACATGTACAGCTGGTATGAGTAATACATCCTGTATATAGTGATATGGAGCATGCTGGTATAACCTGGGTATCTCCTGTATATAATTATATATGTACAGCTGGTATAAGTTATACATCCTGTATATAGTGATATGGAGCATGCTAGTATAACCTGGGGATCTCCTGTATATAATTATATATGTACAGCTGGTATAAGTTATACATCTCCTGTATATGGTGATATGGACCATGCTGGTATAACCTGGGTATCTCCTGTATATAATTATATATGTACAGCTGGTATAAGTTATACATCTCCTGTATATAGTGATGTGGAGCATGCTGGTATAACCTGGGTATCTCCTGTATATAATTATATATGTACAGTTGGTATAAGTTATACATCCCCTGTATATAGTGATATGGAGCATGCTAGTATAACCTGGGTATCTCCGGTATATAGTTATGTATGTGCAGCTGATATAAGTTATACATCTCCTGTATATAGTGATATGAAGCATGCTGGTATAACCTGGGTATCTCCTGTATAATTATATATATACAGCTGGTATAAGTTATAAATCTCCTGTATATAGTGATATGGAGCATGCTGGTATAACCTGGGGATCTCCTGTATATAATTATATATGTACAGCTGGTATAAGTTATACATCTCCTGTATATAGTTATATGGAGCTTGCTGGTATAACCTGGGTATCTTCTGTATATAATTATGTATGTACAGCTGGTATAAGTTATAAATCTCCTGTATATAGTGATATGGAGCATGCTGGTATAACCTGGGGATCTCCTGTATATAATTATGTATGTACAGCTGGTATAAGTTATACATCCCCTGTATATAGTGATATGGAGCATGCTGGTATAACCTGGGTATCTCCTGTATATAATTATATATGTACAGCTGGTATAAGTTATACATTCCCTGTATATAGTGATATGAACCATGCTGGTATAACCTGGGGATCTCCTGTATATAATTATATATGTACAGCTGGTATACGTTATACATCCCCCTGTATATAGTGATATGGAGCATGCCGCTATAACCTGGGTATCTCCTGTATATAATTATATATGTACAGCTGGTATAAGTTATACATCTCCTGTATATAGTGATATGGAGCATGCTGGTATAACCTGGGTATCTCCTGTATATAGTGATATGGAGCATGCTGGTATAAGTTATACATCTCCTGTATATAGTGATATGGAGCATGCTGGTATAACCTGGGGATCTCCTGTATATAATTATATATGTATACAGTTGGTATAAGTTATACATCTCCTGTATATAGTGATATGGAGCATGCTGGTATAACCTGGGTATCTCCTGTATATAATTATATATGTACAGCTGGTATAAGTTATACATCCTGTATATAGTGATATGGAGCATGCTGGTATAACCTGGGGATCTCCTGTATATAATTATACATGTACAGCTGGTATACGTTATACATCCCCCTGTATATAGTGATATGGAGCATGCTGGTATAACCTGGGGATCTCTTGCATATAATATATGTACAGCTGGTATAAGCTGGGCATCTTCCGTGTGTGATATCGTCTCGCAGCAGGTCGGCCCCATGTTATGTGTTGTGATTCCAGAGACAAGAGCAGCCATTGATGCGGTCAGGGTCGCCTCCTCCGCCTGTTGTTTCTGCGCTCCCACACATCTGACACTCTCCCTATACAAACAATCAGCAGTTCAGCCATTGACTCATTATGGGCTGATTCTGAGCTGCATTGTGTTCTCCTACTCCAGTCACATCCAAAGCTGCACTCAACATCATGCTGTTCGCCCGTGGCAGCCGACTCTGCTGTGTTCTCTGCTCTGCAGACATCATGTGACAGAAGGCTCTGGTCTTCCCTGTAAGCAGGCGGTTTGAGTGCAGCTTCGGCTGTGATTGGTGTCTGATACATCATTTCATTCACTTGTTGTCTTGTTCCGATTTTCGGCACGCAGAGCCCTAATTGTGAGCCGTGCTTGTGTGACCGCTCTCCGCAGGTACGAGGACGAGTGTTCGCGGCGTTTAACCCTCGAGGAGGAAGTCATGGCGTTGGCCCAACAGATGGAGGCGCAGACGTGTCAGCACCGGCAGGTGGGCGCTCCTGGAGTCAAGCTCCTGCTTGCTGACAGTTTCCAATAACTAAGGCCGCTGGGATTGAGGATGCCGGAGCGGTCAGCGGGATGTGGCGCTGTCCCCGGCCGTGCGTGCCTGTATTGAGGATGACCGCGGACGCTCGCCGGCGGACAGGCGCCGCAATGACGCAGATAGCGCAGCCTACCAGCCATGTCAGTCGTGGCGGGCCGCGGATCGGACGGCTTCCATCGGGCGCTCATGCTCTATTACTGCGGATCGTACATGCGGGGGACAATCGCGGATTCCGCAGACCCCCGGCCTAAAGCGTTGTGTTCGGGGTCCGTCACGCTGGCGGCGCTCGTCTGCACGGCAGCCATGCTGCTTCTGGCGAATGACAATAGGAGTTTGTATTGTTAGAAACGCGTCGCACGAAAGGCGCAAGTTCAAGCGATAAAAAGGAGGAAACGCGGGAGATGAAGAAAAAGCGGAGCGCAGCGCGCCGGGCGGCATGAGTGAGGGGACCACTGGAGGGCGCCGGCTTCATGATTCTGCGCCATTTCATCGCCCGTGTGACACCGGCCTCCGGCTGCTGACGGAGCGCCGGACCTTCTCGGCCCCGCCGCCGCGCTCGCGTTCCTCCCGCTCTTGTATTCCTGCAACTTTCTGTGTGAGCGCGATTTATTTTGCAAGAATGGCGCATCGCGGATCACGGTTTTTCCACACGTAAAAAATCGCATCGCACTCCGGGGAACATCGCAGGTTTACGAGCGCGAAGGCGGAGATCCTCGGATCCATATCGCGCCTGCCTGTGTGAATCCGGCCTCATGGAGGAGTCCTCCCTCTCTTATAGGGTGGGGAAGAGATCTGTCGCTGTACAACTAATCAGATCTGCCATTCAGGAACTAGGGAAAGCTGGGTGACCACCTAATGTGGGCGGCAATGATGACAGTGATTGTCACCAGCTCTCCTCCGTCCTGAGCGGTACGATCATGTGAGTGAGGATAGATTGCTCCACACCTAGGAAAGCTTGTTCTCTGGTTTCTGGAAAAGTTGGGTGGTCAGCTGTCATAAAAACCATCCTGGCTGTCAGCAGTCCTGAAGGCAGGACTGTGTAGCTGCATGGGAGCGAGAGAAAGACTGCTGCATATGTAAGAAAGTTGGGTGATGGACTGTAATGATGACCCCGCATTCTGCCACCCAGCTTTCCTAAATTCCTGAACAGAAAAACTATGTAGCGAGTGCGAGAAATCAGTCTACATTTACGAAATTTGCCTTCTGGTATCTGGGAAAGCTGAGTGGCGAGCTGTAATAATGACTGTGCATTCCGCCACCCAGCTTTCCTAGAGTCCTGATGGGACTATGTAGCAATATGTGAGCGAGGTTTTGGAATATCTGGGAGTTTGGTGATGGTGGGTAACGAGGGTCACCCAGCTTTCCCACCACTACTGCAGTATATCATTGGCTCTGTGTTGTGTGTTGTCAGGAGTCGCAGGAGCTGCGAGCCCAAGTGGGCCAGTCCGAGGCCCGGGCCCTCCGGCTAGAAGAGCAGCTGCGCCGCGGCGGCCCCGCCATGATGGAGACCCTGCAGAAGCTCCAGCAGGCCAGTGAGGCAGAAGTGAGGAGACTGCAGGACCAGAGCGAGACCGCCTACAGTCAGAGCGTGAGTGTCTGGGCCCATTACAGGGTATGATGGCTGTCAGTGAATGGAACCACCGTGTACAAGTGCAGGGCAGTGCGCCCCCCCCTACACCGATACATTGGGACAAGTAAATAACAGGGCTTCTATTCACTGACAGGGAGCAGAGATCTTGGAAATGGTTACAGACTTGCAGCTTGTAAACAGGAAACCCCTTCAGTTCCTAGATCTCACTGCTGCCCCCGGCCCCCGGCGCCCGTTGGGGGTCCCTCAGCCCTTGTATCTGGGGGCTGACTATAGATCCCCGCAGCGATGGCTTCCATCGTCTCTGCGCAGCGTGACTCATCCTGTGCTGCTAATTTTAGTGTCCTCCGTTATATAAGCGCTGTCTGTGTCGCAGGAAGGTACAGGGGGGCGAGGATTGGAGAGCCCCCCAGTCCTTGTGTCTCGTCCGCCTCCAGACGGTCCTCCTAACTAAAGGGGAATCGGGCCAATCAGATGTAGCAGAGCCGTATCAGTAATGCAGCGTGATGATTCCCTGCACTAACTGATCGGCTCTCCCTGCCTGGGATTGTGGTGTCACCAGTGCGGCAGCTGACAAACTCAGCTCTACTGCCCCGGACAGACCTGGTTCTGCAGCATATTATAATCTCAGCACTGCTACATATGAAAAACTCGGTTCTGCAATGAACTATAAACTACTCTGTTACTGTGTATATGACAAACTCAGATCTACTGCATCTGACAAACTTGGCTCTGCTGCATCTGATAGACGCATCCGTTTGCAACTAATAAACTGAGCAACGGTGAACCTAAAATCCCTCCCCCCCAGCTCTGCTGCATGCGGTGCACTCGGCTCTGCAGCATATCACAAGCTCAGCTCTGCTGCATGCGGTGCACTCGGCTCTGCAGCATATCACAAGCTCAGCTCTGCTGCATGCGGTGCAGTCAGCTCTGCAGCGTATCACAAGCTCAGCTCTGCTGCATGCGGTGCACTCGGCTCTGCAGCGTATCACAAGCTCAGCTCTGCTGCATGCGGTGCACTCGGCTCTGCAGCGTATCACAAGCTCAGCTCTGCTGCATGCGGTGCACTCGGCTCTGCAGCATATCACAAGCTCAGCTCTGCTGCATGCGGTGCACTCGGCTCTGCAGCGTATCACAAGCTCAGCTCTGCTGCATGCGGTGCACTCGGCTCTGCAGCGTATCACAAGCTCAGCTCTGCTGCATGCGGTGCACTCGGCTCTGCAGCGTATCACAAGCTCAGCTCTGCTGCATGTGGTGCAGTCGGCTCTGCAGCGTATCACAAGCTCAGCTCTGCTGCATGCGGTGCACTCGGCTCTGCAGCGTATCACAAGCTCAGCTCTGCTGCATGCGGTGCACTCGGCTCTGCAGCATATCACAAGCTCAGCTCTGCTGCATGCGGTGCACTCGGCTCTGCAGCATATCACAAGCTTAGCTCTGCTGCATGCGGTGCACTCGGCTCTGCAGCATATCACAAGCTCAGCTCTGCTGCATGCGGTGCACTCGGCTCTGCAGCATATCACAAGCTCAGCTCTGCTGCATGCGGTGCACTCGGCTCTGCAGCATATCACAAGCTCAGCTCTGCTGCATGCGGTGCACTCGGCTCTGCAGCATATCACAAGCTCAGCTCTGCTGCATGCGGTGCACTCGGCTCTGCAGCATATCACAAGCTCAGCTCTGCTGCATGCGGTGCACTCAGCTCTGCAGCATATCACAAGCTCAGCTCTGCTGCATGCGGTGCACTCGGCTCTGCAGCATATCACAAGCTCAGCTCTGCTGCATGCGGTGCACTCGGCTCTGCAGCATATCACAAGCTCAGCTCTGCTGCATGCGGTGCACTCGGCTCTGCAGCATATCACAAGCTCAGCTCTGCTGCATGCGGTGCAGTCAGCTCTGCAGCATATCACAAGCTCAGCTCTGCTGCATGCGGTGCACTCGGCTCTGCAGCGTATCACAAGCTCAGCTCTGCTGCGTGTGGTGCACTCGGCTCTGCAGCATATCACAAGCTCAGCTCTGCTGCATGCGGTGCAGTCGGCTCTGCAGCATATCACAAGCTCAGCTCTGCTGCATGCGGTGCACTCGGCTCTGCAGCATATCACAAGCTCAGCTCTGCTGCATGCGGTGCAGTCACTTCTGCAGCATATCACAAGCTCAGCTCTGCTGCATGCGGTGCAGTCGGCTCTGCAGCATATCACAAGCTCAGCTCTGCTGCACATCACAAGCTCAGCTCTGCTGCATGCGGTGCACTCGGCTCTGCAGCATATCACAAGCTCAGCTCTGCTGCATGCGGTGCACTCGGCTCTGCAGTGTATCACAAGCTCAGCTCTGCTGCATGCGGTGCACTCGGCTCTGCAGCGTATCACAACCTGAGCTCTGCTGCATGCGGTGCACTCGGCTCTGCAGCATATCACAAGCTCAGCTCTGCTGCATGCGGTGCAGTCACTTCTGCAGCATATCACAAGCTCAGCTCTGCTGCATGCGGTGCAGTCGGCTCTGCAGCATATCACAAGCTCAGCTCTGCTGCACATCACAAGCTCAGCTCTGCTGCATGCGGTGCACTCGGCTCTGCAGCATATCACAAGCTCAGCTCTGCTGCATGCGGTGCACTCGGCTCTGCAGCATATCACAAGCTCAGCTCTGCTGCATGCGGTGCACTCGGCTCTGCAGTGTATCACAAGCTCAGCTCTGCTGCATGCGGTGCACTCGGCTCTGCAGCGTATCACAACCTGAGCTCTGCTGCATGCGGTGCACTCGGCTCTGCAGCATATCACAAGCTCAGCTCTGCTGCATGCGGTGCAGTCAGCTCTGCAGTGTATCACAAGCTCAGCTCTGCTGCATGCGGTGCACTCGGCTCTGCAGCATATCACAAGCTCAGCTCTGCTGCATGCGGTGCACTCGGCTCTGCAGCATATCACAAGCTCAGCTCTGCTGCATGCGGTGCACTCGGCTCTGCAGCATATCACAAGCTCAGCTCTGCTGCATGCGGTGCAGTCAGCTCTGCAGTGTATCACAAGCTCAGCTCTGCTGCATGCGGTGCACTCGGCTCTGCAGCGTATCACAAGCTCAGCTCTGCTGCATGCGGTGCACTCGGCTCTGCAGCGTATCACAAGCTCAGCTCTGCTGCATGCGGTGCACTCGGCTCTGCAGCGTATCACAAGCTCAGCTCTGCTGCATGCGGTGCACTCGGCTCTGCAGCATATCACAAGCTCAGCTCTGCTGCATGCGGTGCACTCGGCTCTGCAGCATATCACAAGCTCAGCTCTGCTGCATGCGGTGCAGTCAGCTCTGCAGCATATCACAAGCTCAGCTCTGCTGCATGCGGTGCACTCGGCTCTGCAGCGTATCACAAGCTCAGCTCTGCTGCGTGTGGTGCACTCGGCTCTGCAGCATATCACAAGCTCAGCTCTGCTGCATGCGGTGCAGTCGGCTCTGCAGCATATCACAAGCTCAGCTCTGCTGCATGCGGTGCACTCGGCTCTGCAGCATATCACAAGCTCAGCTCTGCTGCATGCGGTGCAGTCACTTCTGCAGCATATCACAAGCTCAGCTCTGCTGCATGCGGTGCAGTCGGCTCTGCAGCATATCACAAGCTCAGCTCTGCTGCACATCACAAGCTCAGCTCTGCTGCATGCGGTGCACTCGGCTCTGCAGCATATCACAAGCTCAGCTCTGCTGCATGCGGTGCACTCGGCTCTGCAGCGTATCACAACCTGAGCTCTGCTGCATGCGGTGCACTCGGCTCTGCAGCATATCACAAGCTCAGCTCTGCTGCATGCGGTGCAGTCGGCTCTGCAGCATATCACAAGCTCAGCTCTGCTGCACATCACAAGCTCAGCTCTGCTGCATGCGGTGCACTCGGCTCTGCAGCATATCACAAGCTCAGCTCTGCTGCATGCGGTGCACTCGGCTCTGCAGTGTATCACAAGCTCAGCTCTGCTGCATGCGGTGCACTCGGCTCTGCAGCGTATCACAACCTGAGCTCTGCTGCATGCGGTGCACTCGGCTCTGCAGCATATCACAAGCTCAGCTCTGCTGCATGCGGTGCAGTCAGCTCTGCAGTGTATCACAAGCTCAGCTCTGCTGCATGCGGTGCACTCGGCTCTGCAGCATATCACAAGCTCAGCTCTGCTGCATGCGGTGCACTCGGCTCTGCAGCATATCACAAGCTCAGCTCTGCTGCATGCGGTGCAGTCAGCTCTGCAGTGTATCACAAGCTCAGCTCTGCTGCATGCGGTGCACTCGGCTCTGCAGCATATCACAAGCTCAGCTCTGCTGCATGCGGTGCACTCGGCTCTGCAGCATATCACAAGCTCAGCTCTGCTGCATGCGGTGCAGTCAGCTCTGCAGTGTATCACAAGCTCAGCTCTGCTGCATGCGGTGCACTCGGCTCTGCAGCGTATCACAAGCTCAGCTCTGCTGCATGCGGTGCACTCGGCTCTGCAGCATATCACAAGCTCAGCTCTGCTGCATGCGGTGCACTCGGCTCTACAGCGTATCACAAGCTCAGCTCTGCTGCATGCGGTGCAGTCAGCTCTGCAGTGTATCACAAGCTCAGCTCTGCTGCATGCGGTGCAGTCAGCTCTGCAGCATATCACAAGCTCAGCTCTGCAGCATATCACAAGCTCAGCTCTGCTGCGTGTGGTGCAGTCAGCTCTGCAGTGTATCACAAGCTCAGCTCTGCTGCATGCGGTGCACTCGGCTCTGCAGCACATCACAAGCTCAGCTCTGCTGCATGCGGTGCACTCGGCCCTGCAGCATATCACAAGCTCAGCTCTGCTGCATGCGGTGCACTCGGCTCTGCAGCACATCACAAGCTCAGCTCTGCTGCATGCGGTGCACTCGGCTCTGCAGCATATCACAAGCTCAGCTCTGCAGCATATCACAAGCTCAGCTCTGCTGCATGCGGTGCAGTCAGCTCTGCAGCATATCACAAGCTCAGCTCTGCAGCGTATCACAAGCTCAGCTCTGCTGCATGCGGTGCAGTCAGCTCTGCAGCATATCACAAGCTCAGCTCTGCAGCATATCACAAGCTCAGCTCTGCTGCATGCGGTGCAGTCAGCTCTGCAGCATATCACAAGCTCAGCTCTGCAGCATATCACAAGCTCAGCTCTGCTGCATGCGGTGCACTCGGCTCTGCAGCACATCACAAGCTCAGCTCTGCTGCATGCGGTGCACTCGGCTCTGCAGCATATCACAAGCTCAGCTCTGCAGCATATCACAAGCTCAGCTCTGCAGCATGCGGTGCACTCGGCTCTGCAGTGTATCACAAGCTCAGTTCTGCTGCATGCGATGCAGTCAGCTCTGCAGCATATCACAAGCTCAGCTCTGCTGCATGCGGTGCACACGGCTCTGCAGCATGCGGTGCACTCGGCTCTGCAGCATATCACAAGCTCAGCTCTGCTGCATGCGGTGCAGTCACTTCTGCAGCATATCACAAGCTCAGCTCTGCTGCATGCGGTGCACTCGGCTCTGCAGCATATCACAAGCTCAGCTCTGCTGCATGCGGTGCACTCGGCTCTGCAGCATATCACAAGCTCAGCTCTGCTGCATGCGGTGCACTCGGCTCTGCAGCATATCACAAGCTCAGCTCTGCTGCATGCGGTGCACTCGGCTCTGCAGCATATCACAAGCTCAGCTCTGCTGCATGCGGTGCACTCGGCTCTGCAGTGTATCACAAGCTCAGCTCTGCTGCATGCGGTGCAGTCAGCTCTGCAGCATATCACAAGCTCAGCTCTGCAGCATATCACAAGCTCAGCTCTGCTGCATGCGGTGCAGTCAGCTCTGCAGCATATCACAAGCTCAGCTCTGCAGCATATCACAAGCTCAGCTCTGCTGCATGCGGTGCACTCGGCTCTGCAGCACATCACAAGCTCAGCTCTGCTGCATGCGGTGCACTCGGCTCTGCAGCATATCACAAGCTCAGCTCTGCAGCATATCACAAGCTCAGCTCTGCAGCATGCGGTGCACTCGGCTCTGCAGTGTATCACAAGCTCAGTTCTGCTGCATGCGATGCAGTCAGCTCTGCAGCATATCACAAGCTCAGCTCTGCTGCATGCGGTGCACACGGCTCTGCAGCATGCGGTGCACTCGGCTCTGCAGCATATCACAAGCTCAGCTCTGCTGCATGCGGTGCAGTCACTTCTGCAGCATATCACAAGCTCAGCTCTGCTGCATGCGGTGCACTCGGCTCTGCAGCATATCACAAGCTCAGCTCTGCTGCATGCGGTGCACTCGGCTCTGCAGCATATCACAAGCTCAGCTCTGCTGCATGCGGTGCACTCGGCTCTGCAGCATATCACAAGCTCAGCTCTGCTGCATGCGGTGCACTCGGCTCTGCAGCATATCACAAGCTCAGCTCTGCTGCATGCGGTGCACTCGGCTCTGCAGCGTATCACAAGCTCAGCTCTGCTGCATATCACAAGCTCAGCTCTGCTGCATGCGGTGCACTCGGCTCTGCAGTGTATCACAAGCTCAGCTCTGCTGCATGCGGTGCAGTCAGCTCTGCAGCACATCACAAGCTCAGCTCTGCTGCATGCGGTGCACTCGGCTCTGCAGCATATCACAAGCTCAGCTCTGCAGCATATCACAAGCTCAGCTCTGCAGCATGCGGTGCACTCGGCTCTGCAGTGTATCACAAGCTCAGTTCTGCTGCATGCGATGCAGTCAGCTCTGCAGCATATCACAAGCTCAGCTCTGCTGCATGCGGTGCACACGGCTCTGCAGCATGCGGTGCACTCGGCTCTGCAGCATATCACAAGCTCAGCTCTGCTGCATGCGGTGCAGTCACTTCTGCAGCATATCACAAGCTCAGCTCTGCTGCATGCGGTGCACTCGGCTCTGCAGCATATCACAAGCTCAGCTCTGCTGCATGCGGTGCACTCGGCTCTGCAGCATATCACAAGCTCAGCTCTGCTGCATGCGGTGCACTCGGCTCTGCAGCATATCACAAGCTCAGCTCTGCTGCATGCGGTGCACTCGGCTCTGCAGCATATCACAAGCTCAGCTCTGCTGCATGCGGTGCACTCGGCTCTGCAGTGTATCACAAGCTCAGCTCTGCTGCATGCGGTGCAGTCAGCTCTGCAGCATATCACAAGCTCAGCTCTGCAGCATATCACAAGCTCAGCTCTGCTGCATGCGGTGCAGTCAGCTCTGCAGCATATCACAAGCTCAGCTCTGCAGCATATCACAAGCTCAGCTCTGCTGCATGCGGTGCACTCGGCTCTGCAGCACATCACAAGCTCAGCTCTGCTGCATGCGGTGCACTCGGCTCTGCAGCATATCACAAGCTCAGCTCTGCAGCATATCACAAGCTCAGCTCTGCAGCATGCGGTGCACTCGGCTCTGCAGTGTATCACAAGCTCAGTTCTGCTGCATGCGATGCAGTCAGCTCTGCAGCATATCACAAGCTCAGCTCTGCTGCATGCGGTGCACACGGCTCTGCAGCATGCGGTGCACTCGGCTCTGCAGCATATCACAAGCTCAGCTCTGCTGCATGCGGTGCAGTCACTTCTGCAGCATATCACAAGCTCAGCTCTGCTGCATGCGGTGCACTCGGCTCTGCAGCATATCACAAGCTCAGCTCTGCTGCATGCGGTGCACTCGGCTCTGCAGCATATCACAAGCTCAGCTCTGCTGCATGCGGTGCACTCGGCTCTGCAGCATATCACAAGCTCAGCTCTGCTGCATGCGGTGCACTCGGCTCTGCAGCATATCACAAGCTCAGCTCTGCTGCATGCGGTGCACTCGGCTCTGCAGCGTATCACAAGCTCAGCTCTGCTGCATATCACAAGCTCAGCTCTGCTGCATGCGGTGCACTCGGCTCTGCAGTGTATCACAAGCTCAGCTCTGCTGCATGCGGTGCAGTCAGCTCTGCAGCATATCACAAGCTCAGCTCTGCTGCATGCGGTGCACTCGGCTCTGCAGTGTATCACAAGCTCAGCTCGGCAACAACTGACAAACGCCTTGCACGTTCTGACGCACTGGGCTCTGCTACATTTGAGGGGTGGCAGTCGTGTTCTGACAATCCTCTAAGTATTATAACTTGATTCCCTCGTCTTTAGGTAAGTAACATTTAAAGGGCCAGCGCGCACGGAGCAGCTCCTTATCTGCTCCTGGGAGAGCTGGGTGATGGACGGACACAGCAGCCAGATGTTCTTGTACAGCTGGTTACTCTACAGCGCCCTCCGGGGGTTAGATGGGGCCCCGGCCCTGAGGAAGCAGTAGGGTTTTCCTGGGGGTCACTAGGACAGAAGGAAGCCCCCCTCCTCCCCCTCCTTCTGATGACCCCCTGATAAGTGGACATCCAGACCACCATGTGAGGAGGTCAGAAGGGGGCTGCTTGTTCTACAAAGAGCAGGAGTGTCCTGGGAGGTCCGGGCTGAGGGGGAAGTAAGTGAACCCCTCCAGTGAAGGACAAGCCGTGTATCTAATCCTATCCTGTGTGATACTGTCTGCTGTATCTAATCCTATCCTGTGTGATACTGTCTGCTGTATCTAATCCTATCCTGTGTGATACTGTCTGCTGTATCTAATCCTATCCTGTGTGATACTGTCTGCTGTATCTAATCCTATCCTGTGTGATACTGTCTGCTGTATCTAATCCTATCCTGTGTGATACTGTCTGCTGTATCTAATCCTATCCTGAGTGATACTGTCTGCTGTATCTAATCCTATCCTGTGTGATACTGTCTGCTGTATCTAATCCTATCCTGTGTGATACTGTCTGCTGTATCTAATCCTATCCTGTGTGATACTGTCTGCTGTATCTAATCCTATCCTGTGTGATACTGTCTGCTGAGCCGTGTATCTAATCCTGTGCTGTGTGATACTGTCTGCTGAGTCGTGTATCTAATCCTATCCTGTGTGATACTGTCTGCTGATCTGTGTATCTAATCCTATCCTGTGTGATACTGTCTGCTGAGCCGTGTATCTAATCCTATCCTGTGATACTGTCTGCTGAGCCGTGTATCTAATCCTATCCTCTGTGATACTGTCTGCTGAGCCGTGTATCTAATCCTATCCTCTGTGATACTGTCTGCTGAGCCGTGTATCTAATCCTATCCTGTGTGATACTGTCTGCTGAGCTGTGTATCTAATCCTATCCTGTGATACTGTCTGCTGAGCCGTGTATCTAATCCTATCCTCTGTGATACTGTCTGCTGAGCCGTGTATCTAATCCTATCCTGTGTGATAATGTCTGCTGAGCCGTGTATCTAATCCTATCCTGTGATACTGTCTGCTGAGCCGTGTATCTAATCCTATCCTGTGATACTGTCTGCTGAGCCGTGTATCTAATCCTATCCTCTGTGATACTGTCTGCTGAGCCGTGTATCTAATCCTATCCTGTGTGATACTGCCTGCTGAGCCGTGTATCTAATCCTGTCCTGTGTGATACTGTCTGTTGAGCAGTGTATCTAATCCCATCCTGTGTGATACTGTCTGCTGAGCCGTGTATCTAATCCTATCCTGTGTGATACTGTCTGCTGAGCCGTGTATCTAATCCTCTCCTGTGTGATACTGTCTGCTGAGCCGTGTATCTAATCCTATCCTGTGATACTGTCTGCTGAGCCGTGTATCTAATCCTATCCTCTGTGATACTGTCTGCTGAGCCGTGTATCTAATCCTATCCTCTGTGATACTGTCTGCTGAGCCGTGTATCTAATCCTATCCTGTGTGATACTGTCTGCTGAGCCGTGTATCTAATCCTCTCCTGTGTGATACTGTCTGCTGAGCCGTGTATCTAATCCTATCCTGTGATACTGTCTGCTGAGCCGTGTATCTAATCCTATCCTGTGTGATACTGTCTGCTGAGCCGTGTATCTAATCCTATCCTGTGATACTGTCTGCTGAGCCGTGTATCTAATCCTATCCTCTGTGATACTGTCTGCTGAGCCGTGTATCTAATCCTATCCTGTGTGATACTGTCTGCTGAGCCGTGTATCTAATCCTATCCTGTGATACTGTCTGCTGAGCCGTGTATCTAATCCTATCCTGTGATACTGTCTGCTGAGCCGTGTATCTAATCCTATCCTCTGTGATACTGTCTGCTGAGCCGTGTATCTAATCCTATCCTGTGTGATACTGCCTGCTGAGCCGTGTATCTAATCCTGTCCTGTGTGATACTGTCTGTTGAGCAGTGTATCTAATCCCATCCTGTGTGATACTGTCTGCTGAGCCGTGTATCTAATCCTGTCCTGTGTGATACTGTCTGTTGAGCAGTGTATCTAATCCCATCCTGTGTGATACTGTCTGTTGAGCAGTGTATCTAATCCCATCCTGTGTGATGCTGTCCGCTGAGCCGTGTATCTAATCCTATCCTGTGTGATACTGTCCGCTTATCTGTGTATCTAATCCTATCCTGTGTGATACTGTCTGCTGAGCCGTGTATCTAATCCTATCCTGTGTGATACTGTCTGCTGAGCCGTGTATCTAATCCTATCCTGTGTGATACTGTTGTCTGAGCCGTGTATCTAATCCTGTCCTGTGTGATACTGTTGTCTGAGCTGCTGTATCTAATCCTGTCCTGTGTGATACTGTTGTCTGAGCTGCTGTATCTAATCCTATCCTGTGTGATACTGTCTGCTGAGCCGTATATCTAATCCTATCCTGTGTGATACTGTCTGCTGAGCCGTGTATCTAATCCTATCCTGTGTGATACTGTCTGCTGAGCCGTGTATCTAATCCCATCATGTGTGATACTGTCTGCTGAGCCGTGTATCTAATCCTATCCTGTGATACTGCCTGCTGAGCCGTGTATCTAATCCTATCCTGTGTGATACTGCCTGCTGAGCCGTGTATCTAATCCTATCCTGTGTGATACTGCCTGCTGAGCCGTGTATCTAACCCTATCCTGTGTGATACTGTCTGCTGAGCCGTGTATCTAATCCTCAGCTGTGTGATACTGTCTGCTGAGCCGTGTATCTAATCCCATCCTGTGTGATACTGTCTGCTGAGCCGTGTATCTAATCCTATCCTGTGTGATACTCTCTGCTGAGCCGTGTATCTAATCCTATCCTGTGTGATACTGTCTGCTGAGCCGTGTATCTAATCCTATCCTGTGTGATACTGTCTGCTGAGCCGTGTATCTAATCCTATCCTGTGTGATACTGTCTGCTGAGCCGTGTATCTAATCCCATCCTGTGTGATACTGTCCGCTGAGCCGTGTATCTAATCCTATCCTGTGTGATACTGCCTGCAGAGCCGTGTATCTAATCCTATCCTGTGTGATACTGTCTGCTGAGCCGTGTGTCTAATCCCATCCTATGTGATACTGTCTGCTGAGCCGTGTATCTAATCCTATCCTGTGTGATACTGTCTGCTGAGCCGTGTATCTAATCCTATCCTGTGTGATACTGTCTGCTGAGCCGTGTATCTAATCCTATCCTGTGTGATTCTGTCTGCTGAGCCGTGTATCTAATCATATGCTGTGTGATACTGTCTGCTGAGCCGTGTATCTAATCCTCAGCTGTGTGATACTGCCTGCTGAGCCGTGTATCTAATCCTATCCTGTGTGATACTACCTGCTGAGCCGTGTATCTAATCCTATCCTGTGTCATACTGCCTCCTGAGCCGTGTATCTAATCCTCAGCTGTGTGATGCTGCCTGCTGAGCCGTGTATCTAATCCTATCCTATGTGATACTGTCTGCTGAGCCGTGTATCTAATCCTATCCTGTGTGATACTGTCTGCTGAGCCGTGTATCTAATCCTATCCTGTGTGATACTGTCTGCTGAGCCGTGTATCTAATCCTATCCTGTGTGATACTGTCTGCTGAGCCGTGTATCTAATCCTATCCTGTGTGATTCTGTCTGCTGAGCCGTGTATCTAATCATATGCTGTGTGATACTGTCTGCTGAGCCGTGTATCTAATCCTCAGCTGTGTGATACTGCCTGCTGAGCCGTGTATCTAATCCTATCCTGTGTGATACTACCTGCTGAGCCGTGTATCTAATCCTATCCTGTGTCATACTGCCTCCTGAGCCGTGTATCTAATCCTCAGCTGTGTGATACTGCCTGCTGAGCCGTGTATCTAATCCTATCCTGTGATACTGTCTGCTGAGCCGTGTATCTAATCCTATCCCGTGTGATACTGTCTGCTGAGCCGTGTATCTAATCCTATCCTGTGTGATACTGTCTGCTGAGCCGTGTATCTAATCCTATCCTGTGTGATACTGTCTGCTGAGCCGTGTATCTAATCATATGCTGTGTGATACTGTCTGCTGAGCCGTGTATCTAATCCTATCTGTGTGATACTGTCTGCTGAGCTGTGTATCTAATCCTATCCTGTGTGATACTGTCTGCTAAGCCGTGTATCTAATCCTATCCTGTGTGATACTGTCTGCTGAGCCGTGTATCTAATCCTCAGCTGTGTGATACTGCCTGCTGAGCCGTGTATCTAATCCTCAGCTGTGTGATACTGTCTGCTGAGCCATGTATCTAATCCTCAGCTGTGTGATACTGTCTGCTGAGCCATGTATCTAATCTTATCCTGTGTGATACTGTCTGCTGAGCCGTGTATCTAATCCTATCCTGTGTGATACTGTCTGCTGAGCCGTGTATCTAATCCTCAGCTGTGTGATACTGCCTGCTGAGCCGTGTATCTAATCCTATCCTGTGTGATACTGCCTGCTGAGCCGTGTATCTAATCCTATCCTGTGTGATACTGCCTGCTGAGCCGTGTATCTAATCCCATCCTGTGTGATACTGCCTGCTGAGCCGTGTATCTAATCCTGAGCTGTGTGATATTGTCTGCTGAGCCGTGTATCTAATCCTCAGCTGTGTGATACTGTTCCCCAATCCCCAATTATGTGTTATACCATCTTCTGAGCCAAATATCTAAGACTATGATGTTAGATACACCCTGCTGAGAGATGTACCTAAGCCTGTAATATGTGATGTTGTCTTATGGGCTGTATATCTAATGCTTTTCTACGTGATACTGTCTGGTGAGCCAATGTATCTAAGCCCATCATGTTAGATACAGTCTGCTAACCCTGTGTATCTAAGCTTGCCATGTGTCTATGCCTAACGTGTGGTACTGTCTGCTAATCCTGTGTATCTAACTCTGTTATGTGCGATACACCTTTCTGAGATTGTGTATCTAAGCTTATTATGTATTCTACTATCTGCTGACCTTATGATGTGCGGTACTGACTGCAGAAGCCATGTATCTAAGCTTATCCTGCATGATACTGTGTAGTGTATCTAAGCCGTCCGTGGCTCACGCTCTCCTCTGGTCTCTGGCAGCTGCTGGAGCTACAGATGCGGCTGCACAACGACCAGATGCTGCTGCGACGGGCGCAGGAGGACAGCGAGCGACTGCAGCGGAGGGTGGAAGAATTAACCTGCGAGGTGACCTCACTGCAGAGGCAGGTAGGACCCCGGGGCCCCTCTGAGTACCACGATGCTCTGCGGCGGCGCATGCTGGGGGTTGTAGTTTTGTAGATCTACTTTAACCCTATGAAAGTGCCGTCATGCCACTGAAGAACACTCCCAGGTCAGCGCTGCCCGGCTGACACCAGAGAACAATAGCTTGCATGCCACGCCAGAAAACTTATGGTTTCTTTGATTTCGCACACGTGGGGATTGGCCAAGAGACCGTATCGTTATCGCGACCGCGAAAGGACGGCGTTGGGGTTTATATAGCGCGGATGTAGCAGAGCTGAGTTAATCGTGTCGCCCTTTACTTGGTTTGTTGCGGTTCACATAGTGGCCACAATCCAATATCATCATGAGGAGCCGAGTGACAAACTCATCGCTGCGCTGGAAGGGGCTGCACAGGACTTACTGAAGAGCGCCACATTTGTCCGCAGGCTGTTTGTGGTATTGCAGCTCAGCCTTGTTGAAGGGAATGCAGGTTATTTATACGGCGCCTGCATATTCCGTGGCGCTGTGCATCACATGACAGTACGGGGCCCACAATCTATATTCACCTAACGGGGGCGCTGTCTGTAGAAGGAAGCACACATGGGTTTATTAAACTGTACAATCATCCCATTTAGACAGACTGATGGCTTCTGTTCATGACAAACTCGGCTCCACTACATCTAACAAACATCTCACTGCTGCCTCGGACAACCCAGGCCGGCTGCTGCTATCAAACTGCCTGCTGCTGACATACTCAGCTCTGCTGCATCTGACAAACTGATATGTGCTGTTCTTGACAAACTCAGCTCTTCTTCATCTGACCTACTCGGCTCTGCTACGTATGACAAACCTATCACTGCTGCAACAGACAAACTGACAACCTTGTGCTAGCTGGTGTATCTAATCATGTGTGATACTGTCTCCTGAATTGTGTATCTAATTCCATCATGTGTGATACTGTCTCCTGAGTTGTGTATCTAATCCTAGAATGTGTGATACTGTCTAAGTTTAAAATCTGTGATACGGTCTGCTGAACCGTGTATCTAAGTCATCATGTGTGATACTGTTTGTTAAGCTGTGTATCTAAACTATGTGTGATACCGCCTTCTGAGCTAATTATATATTGTACTGCCTGCTGAGCCGAGTATCTAAGCCTATAATGTGTCATACGCCATGTATCTAAGCTTGTTGTATGTGCTGCTCTTCATCTGTTATCCCCGGTATAGCAGAGCTCCATTCGTCCTCTCGTGCGCAGCAGGGTTTGTCATTTGGTGCAGCACGTAGTGAGGACACAGTATTTTATCCAAGTGATTGCTCATCAGCTCTGCTATGTCACTAGATGACCAACTCAGCTCTGCTACATCCGTACCATCCCAAATAGACGAGCTGAGCTTACTTCATTGCCACAGTCCCCCCCTTTGTCAGCTGTGCAGCAGAGCAGGGTTACTCCAATTGTTTGTCCTTAAATAAATGGCTGATAACAGGGAGCAGTAGCTACACTTTCACTGTAGGTGTACTGTCCCTTTAAGTAGCTGAGGCTTGAGAAGTATTCTTCCTTCGCTCAGACTGTAGGGTATAGGTCTGAGCCCCCTGTGGGGCGCACGTGTGGTTATATTTGGCGCACATGTAACGATGACGGCGCGTTATCTCCAGAAGTAGGGCGACTCGTATTTATAGTCCCCGCAGAGCCTCGTCATAAGGAGCCGCTCGTTTAGGTCATTACGCGGGTATGTGGCAGGTTTGCAGACGAAGGCGACCTTTACGCTCCGCTTCTCAGTAAGGACTCGCTCGTACGGGCGTCTGTCGTCCGCGCATTACACGTATGGTATGGTATGCAGCAAACACGCCTGTACCGTGTATCTGCGCGCACGCTGAATGCACAGTGCCCACATCGGAGCCGACCACCACAGTATACCCGGCACTGCGCGGTTGTTTGTCACGTACTACGAAACATCTTAAAAAACGCAGGCGCAATTCCCGTCGGACGATCCGCAGCGCGCTCACTGCAAATGAACGGGCTTTAGTGAAATGTCGTCTACAGGGAGCAGAAAACACGCGCCACGGAATTACGGCTGCGGCGTGGACTTTAATGTGCCGTAAGAGCAGCACCAGAGCGGCTCCATCAGCACCAGCAGCTCCATCAGCACCAGCGGCTTTGTCGGCACCAGCGGCTTCTCAGCACCAGCGGCTCCATCAGCACCAGCGGCTCCGTCGGCACCAGCAGCTCCATCAGCACCAGCGGCTTTGTCGGCACCAGCGGCTCCTCAGCACCAGCGGCTCCGTCGGCACCAGCGGCTTTGTCGGCACCAGCTGCTCCATCAGCACCAGTGGCTTTGTCGGCACCAGCGGCTCCTCAGCACTGGTGGCTCCGTCATCACCGGCGGCTCCGTCATCACCGGCGGCTCCGTCATCACCAGCGGCTCCGTCATCACCAGCGGCTCCGTCATCACCAGCTGCTCCGTCAGCACCAGCGGCTCCGTCATCACCAGCAGCTCCATCAGCACCAGTGGCTTTGTCGGCACCAGCGGCTTCTCAGCACCAGCGGCTTTGTCGGCACCAGCAGCTCCATCAGCACCAGTGGCTTTGTCGGCACCAGCGGCTTCTCAGCACCAGCAGCTCCATCAGCACCAGCGGCTTTGTCGGCACCAGCAGCTCCATCAGCACCAGCGGCTTTGTCGGCACCAGCGGCTTCTCAGCACCAGCGGCTCCGTCGGCACCAGCGGCTCCGTCGGCACCAGCGGCTCCTCAGCACCAGCGGTTCCGTCGGCACCAGCGGCTCCGTCGGCACCAGCGGCTCCGTCGGCACCAGCGGCTCCGTCGGCACCAGCGGCTCCGTCGGCACCAGCGGCTCCGTCGGCACCAGCGGCTCCGTCGGCACCAGCGGCTCCGTCGGCACCAGCGGCTCCGTCAGCACCAGTGGCTTTGTCGGCACCGGCGGCTCCTCAGCACTGGTGGCTCCGTCATCACCAGCGGCTCCGTCATCACCAGCGGCTCCGTCATCACCAGCGGCTCCGTCATCACCAGCGGCTCCGTCATCACCAGCTGCTCCATCAGCACCAGTGGCTTTGTCGGCACCAGCGGCTCCTCAGCACCAGCGGCTCCGTAGGCTCCATCAGCACCAGCGGCTCCGTCGGGACCAGCGGCTCCATCAGCACCAGTGCCTTTGTCGGCACCGGCGGCTCCGTCGGCACCGGCGGCTCCGTCGGCACCGGCGGCTCCGTCGGCACCGGCGGCTCCGGCGGCACCGGCGGCTCCGTCGGCACCGGCGGCTCCGTCGGCACCGGCGGCTCCGTCGGCACCGGCGGCTCCGTCGGCACCGGCGGCTCCGTCGGCACCGGCGGCTCGTCGGCACCGGCGGCTCGTCGGCACCGGCGGCTCCGTCAGCACCAGCTGCTCCGTCAGCACCAGCGGCTTTGTCGGCACCAGCGGCTCCTCAGCATCGGTGGCTCCTCAGCACCAGCGGCTCCGTCATTACCAGCGGCTCCGTCATCACCAGCTGCTCCGTCATCACCAGCTGCTCCGTCAGCACCAGCGGCTCCGTCATCACCAGCTGCTCCATCAGCACCAGCGGCTCCGTAGGCTCCATCAGCACCAGCGGCTCCGTCGGGACCAGCGGCTCCATCAGCACCAGCGGCTCCGTCGGCACCAGCGGCTTTGTCGGCACCAGCGGCTCCTCAGCACCAGCGGCTCTTCAGCACCAGCGGCTCCGTCTGCACCAGTGGCTCCATCAGCATGAGTAGCTCAGTCACCAGCAGCTACTACGTCGGCACCAGCTACTACGTCGGCACCAGCTACTACGTCGGCACCAGCGGATTCTGCACGGGGCGAGGATTCTGCACGGGGCGAGGATTCTGCACGGGGCGAGGACTCTGCACGGGGCGAGGACTCTGCACGGGGCGAGGATTCTGCACGGGGCGAGGATTCTGCACGGGGCGAGGATTCTGCACGGGGCGAGGACTCTGCACGGGGCGAGGACTCTGCACGGGGCGAGGACTCTGCACGGGGCGAGGACTCTGCACGGGGCGAGGACTCTGCACGGGGCGAGGACTCTGCACGGGGCGAGGACTCTGCACGGGGCGAGGACTCTGCACGGGGCGAGGACTCTGCACGGGGCGAGGACTCTGCACGGGGCGAGGACTCTGCACGGGGCGAGGACTCTGCACGGGGCGAGGACTCTGCACGGGGCGAGGACTCTGCACGGGGCGAGGACTCTGCACGGGGCGAGGACTCTGCACGGGGCGAGGACTCTGCACGGGGCGAGGACTCTGCACGGGGCGAGGACTCTGCACGGGGCGAGGACTCTTCCTGTCGTCCGGCCGGTTTCCACAACACCAAAATCATGTGTTTTTGTGCAATAAATTTTTGGGGAGAATTAGAATTTTTCTTTGAAGCCTCTCTGCATTCCATGCCGGGCCTCATTCCTCGGGAGGCCTTGTGTTTTGCTGCAGTCTCATCGGTCCCACCTCGGAGGACGCGGCCCCATTCCTCGGGAGGCCTTGTGTTTTGCTGCAGTCTCATCGGTCCCACCTCGGAGGACGCGGCCTCATTCCTCGGGAGGCCTTGTGTTTTGCTGCAGTCTCATCGGTCCCACCTCAGAGGACGCGGCCCCATTCCTCGGGAGGCCTTGTGTTTTGCTGCAGTCTCATCGGTCCCACCTCGGAGGACGCGGCCTCATTCCCCGGGAGGCCTTGTGTTTTGCTGCAGTCTCATCGGTCCCACCTCGGAGGACGCGGCCTCATTCCTCGGGAGGCCTTGTGTTTTGCTGCAGTCTCATCGGTCCCACCTCGGAGGACGCGGCCTCATTCCTCGGGAGGCCTTGTGTTTTGCTGCAGTCTCATCGGTCCCACCTCGGAGGACGCGGCCTCATTCCTCGGGAGGCCTTGTGTTTTGCTGCAGTCTCATCGGTCCCACCTCGGAGGACGCGGCCTCATTCCTCGGGAGGCCTTGTGTTTTGCTGCAGTCTCATCGGTCCCACCTCGGAGGACGCGGCCTCATTCCTCGGGAGGCCTTGTGTTTTGCTGCAGTCTCATCGGTCCCACCTCGGAGGACGCGGCCTCATTCCTCGGGAGGCCTTGTGCTTTGCTGCAGTCTCATCGGTCCCACTTCGGAGGACGCGGCCTCATTCCTCGGGAGGCCTTGTGTTTTGCTGCAGTCTCATCGGTCCCACCTCGGAGGACGCGGCCTCATTCCCCGGGAGGCCTTGTGTTTTGCTGCAGTCTCATCGCGGATTGGGTTTTTGGGAGAAGAAATGAACACCTGAAGCATGCTGGCTTTTTTTTGTTTGTAGCGTGCAGCATAAATGTGTGCGGGAGGGTAAAGGGGAGGCGGGTTTACAAAGATATATTATTTTTTGAAACTAGTGATGTAAACGGCCGGGAGCCACACAAAGCACAGGGACCGTCTACATCTACCTGTGAGGGCGGGAAGACAGCACTACAAATCTTAGGACTGAGCTGTAATCGTGTGGCTGCTTACAAGGAATGTGCGGCAGCCAGATAACATTGGATGGGTCCTTAGGACGGCGCCCAGATTACCTCCTCATATTGCCTCACCGCGGCGTCACGTACAAGATCAACGCTGTCCGTACACATCGCATCTGTCAGTGGATATCGGTCACTTCGAAAGTCAATCACCT
The DNA here is from genome assembly GCF_035609145.1 of Eleutherodactylus coqui. Taxonomy (NCBI): domain Eukaryota; kingdom Metazoa; phylum Chordata; class Amphibia; order Anura; family Eleutherodactylidae; genus Eleutherodactylus; species Eleutherodactylus coqui. The sequence continues at coordinate 1,230,780 of NC_089838.1, forward strand.
GACAGCAGACGCAAGAATGCTTCAAGTCCGATATCTAATGTGTCCGATCCCATTGTTTCCCAACAGAAGTGGCGCCGGAGGTATCTGGGCACCACTTATCACCTCAGCGGTAACCCATAGCGCACAGCGAAAGCTGCATGACAGCCAACCTGGCCCTCCGGTCCGCACCCAGCTGTCCTGGAAACAGAGGTAAAGTAGAAATGTCCAACAGCTTGAGGGAAGACGACTCAAGGAGATTTTAGTTCTGAAGGGTGGAAGAAATGGCCGTCATTAAATATAAAACAAACGGAAATGATAACAAATCTCCAAAGTATTCATGAAAAATTAGGCAAATTAAAATAATTCTAAAATTTTAGCTTAAAAAAATCCAAATTTTTTTTACAAAGTCCTAAAGATGTGCCAAACTGATCCGCCAGAGCTTGGGGTGGTTGTGTCTTGGCGTGGTTGTGCCTTGGCGTGGTTGTGCCTTGGCGTGGTTGTGCCTTGGCGTGGTTGTGCCTCGGGGTGGTTGTGTCTTGGCGTGGTTGTGCCTCGGGGTGGTTGTGTCTTGGCGTGTTTGTGCCTTGGGGTGGTTGTGCCTTGGCGTGGTTGTGCCTTGGCGTGGTTGTGCCTTGGCGTGGTTGTGCCTTGGGGTGGTTGTGTCTTGGCGTGGTTGTGTCTTGGCGTGGTTGTGCCTTGGCGTGGTTGTGCCTTGGGGTGGTTGTGCCTTGGGGTGGTTGTGCCTTGGGGTGGTTGTGCCTTGGGGTGGTTGTGCCTTGGGGTGGTTGTGTCTTGGCGTGGTTGTGTCTTGGCGTGGTTGTGCCTTGGCGTGGTTGTGCCTTGGGGTGGTTGTGCCTTGGGGTGGTTGTGCCTTGGGGTGGTTGTGCCTTGGGGTGGTTGTGCCTTGGCGTGGTTGTGCCTTGGGGTGGTTGTGCCTTGGGGTGGTTGTGCCTTGGGGTGGTTGTGCCTTGGCGTGGTTGTGCCTTGGCGTGGTTGTGCCTTGGCGTGGTTGTGTCTTGGCGTGGTTGTGCCTTGGCGTGGTTGTGCCTTGGCGTGGTTGTGCCTTGGCGTGGTTGTGCCTTGGCGTGGTTGTGCCTTGGCGTGGTTGTGCCTTGGGGTGGCTGTGCCTTGGGGTGGCTGTGCCTTGGGGTGGCTGTGCCTTGGGGTGGCTGTGCCTTGGCGTGGCTGTGCCTTGGCGTGGTTGTGCCTTGGCGTGGTTGTGCCTTGGCGTGGTTGTGCCTTGGGGTGGTTGTGCCTTGGGGTGGCTGTGCCTTGGCGTGGCTGTGCCTTGGCGTGGCTGTGCCTTGGCGTGGTTGTGCCGTGGGGTGGTTGTGCCGTGGGGTGGTTGTGCCGTGGGGTGGTTGTGCCGTGGGGTGGTTGTGCCGTGGGGTGGTTGTGCTGTGGGGTGGTTGTGCTGTGGGGTGGTTGTGCTTTGGGGTGGTTGTGCTTTGGGGTGGTTGTGCTTTGGGGTGGTTGTGTCTTGGCGTGGTTGTGCTTTGGGGTGGTTGTGCTTTGGGGTGGTTGTGCTTTGGGGTGGTTGTGTCTTGGCGTGGTTGTGCTTTGGGGTGGTTGTGTCTTGGCGTGGTTGTGTCTTGGCGTGGTTGTGTCTTAGTTTTCTATTTACTAACATATTAAAAATTGTAAGAAAGGTAAAAATAAAAAAAACATTTCTAAAATCAGATATATTAAACAAAAACAGACGACTGAGGAATTTTTAGTTTTGTTTTTCTTCTTTATGTTTTTGGGGAAATGCTTTTCATTAAATATTGTTTTATACATTAAATGACCCCTTAATTAGCGCCCCTCCCCCATCCAGTAGCGTGCTAGACCTCCTTTAGCATTGAGAACTGATAAAAGTCATAGATGAATACCGGCCCCTGCGGACAGGAAGCTTCTTGTAGATGACGGTGCTGACATGTTCTGACCGGCTGACAGGAAGGGGTCAGCGATTCATGCTGCTTGTGCCAAATTCTGACCCCCATCAGCACATAAATCTGGCTCCATCTGACCAGGAGATGATTTCCCGCTGCTCAGTGATACAAGTTTTGCGCTCTTTTGCCCGCTGGAGTCTGTTTCTCTTAGACACAATGGCGCTGGAACTGGTCGCCCGCTATTATATTATCCGTGCGGAGGAACGGCGAGTTGTGCGTTCGGACACGTTAGTTGGAGCTCCAGCGTTGTATTCAGCTGACTGTGCAGCCTGTTGGGCAGAACGATTCCTGACATCCTCCTCCGACCCCTTTCAGTGATGAGTTGTTTCCGTCCGCAGGATCCCCCTTTCGCTGGATGTTTTCCTCGATCACGCCATTCTCTGTATACTCTCCACACCGTTACATGATACCCCCCCCCCCCCCCGCGGTTGGCGGTGAGACCCCGGCTAGTCTAGCACCGATGACCGGCCTCGTTGGAAGTCGCTCCGATCGCTGGATCTTCACATCTAATGTGGATTCACACTGAAACTGACCGCATCCAGGGGGTTTCCCTACTCAGACATCGGTTTGCCGCAGTCCCGTGTGTTCTGCGAATTGGCGCCCTATAATATTCCCAGCAGGCGTTTTTCCGCATGTAACATTCGCACATGTGACCGCTGCCGTTGTAAAGCATTGCTTCTAGTGCAAATTTTTTGACATACGGAAAAACTCCCGTTACAAACGCCGGCGTGACGGAGCCCGGATAAAGAGGGCGGAGCTCCAACTAAGGGGCCGCTCTGTAGATAACGGAAAACGATCATCACAGGACAAAGCATCAAAGAGAGGAAGGGTCCATCAAAAGATACAAAACAGGCTTCTCCAAACGTTGTCAGCATTAATGAGATGAACCCCTCAGAGCCTTAATGACTGCCGACCGTCTCTGCGCCACTGATGATTAACGAACGGACTGATAAAGAACGATGACAAGCAGCAGCAGAAATGGTCTTTTTGCGACAATTTCATAATTTTCTCCTATCCCAAAAAATCCGAAAATCTCTGCATATCTTTAGAGTTCTGTTCAACGGGGTCCTTTTAAAGGGTTAAAAATAAGACGCGCCGCATGTAAATATCTGCCCCCCCCCCCTCCGCCGCACATTATAACATTAGGGTTAGTGCGGCCGTCCTGTGAATCCCGAGATGCAGTTATCCGGATCGCCGTCCGCCGCACCTCGTGCCGATGAATTATTACGTAAGCAAATATTAACAGAGCGAATACAGATGCGACGGGCGGACGCTATGTGATCAGCGGCGCAGCGTGCCGCCGGCCGGCCTGGCTGCATGTGCTCTGCATGGTAATCTCCCTATACTCGGCCTTCCCTGGATACGATCAGCGTCCTGCCCTGCATGAGGTATAATCGCTGGGCGCACCCCGCGGGTTACGGGAGGTACATGTGTAGATCCGTGCTGCTCATGAACGCTCAGCATACGCAGGTGATGTCATGCTGGAGCCGGGACAAGTCGTCTGTAAGAGTCGACAGCTTTCAGAAGCGGCCTCTCCGGCGAGCGGTTGTAACCCCCGCATAAAACGCTCTTCCTCTACGATCTAAGCCGAACCTCGCTGGCCGCCATGATGACTCCTGCCGGGGTTGTCTCCCCATGTTCTAGTCTTCAATGGCATTGTCCCTATGGACATGCTGGAGCTTCTTCAGACTGCAGCCAACGTACAGCTCGGAGCTCTTCTGGATTTGTCTACAACATACAGGCCCAAAATTATTTAGATCTTACCCAAAAATGGCCAAATTCAAATGGACAACGAGGCCGTAGAATGTGGCGAGACTTCATCATCCTCGGCTCAAAAATTGCCCAGGCTGGCGAATCTATGCCAGAGATAAAACGTAGGATAACATTGGGCCGAAGCGCAAGGCTAAACATGGAGAAAATCTGGAAAAGAAGGGATATCGGCATAGCAACTAAACGCAGGATAGTGCATACCACCATTATCCTAGAGCCATGCATGGAGGTGAGAGCGGGACTGCCAGGAAAGCTGATAGGAAGAGGATTGATGCGTTGGAGCTGCTGGCGAAAGCTGCTGCGTATGACCTGGACGGCGAGAGGAACAAACAGAGAAGTCCAGAATCATATAAGACCCAATGTATGACCGGGCTCAGGCTCCCGAAGCACAAGATGACCGGGCTCAGGCTCCCGGAGAACAGGATGACCGGGCTCAGGCTCCCGGAGAACAGGATGACCGGGCTCAGGCTCCCGGAGAACAGGATGACCGGGCTCAGGCTCCCGGAGCACAAGATGACCGGGCTCAGGCTCCCGGAGAACAGGATGACCGGGCTCAGGCTCCCGGAGAACAGGATGACCAGGCTCAGGCTCCCGGAGCACAAGATGACCGGGCTCAGGCTCCCGGAGCACAGGATGACCGGGCTCAGGCTCCCGGAGCACAGGATGACCGGGCTCAGGCTCCCGGAGCACAGGATGACCGGGCTCAGGCTCCCGGAGCACAGGATGACCGGGCTCAGGCTCCCGGAGCACAGGATGACCGGGCTCAGGCTCCCGGAGCACAGGATGACCGGGCTCAGGCTCCCGGAGCACAGGATGACCGGGCTCAGGCTCCCGGAGCACAGGATGACCGGGCTCAGGCTCCCGGAGCACAGGATGACCGGGCTCAGGCTCCCGGAGCACAGGATGACCGGGCTCAGGCTCCCGGAGCACAGGATGACCGGGCTCAGGCTCCCGGAGCACAGGATGGCCGGGCTCAGGCTCCCGGAGCACAGGATGGCCGGGCTCAGGCTCCCGGAGCACAGGATGGCCGGGCTCAGGCTCCCGGAGAACAGGATGGCCGGGCTCAGGCTCCCGGAGAACAGGATGGCCGGGCTCAGGCTCCCGGAGAACAGGATGGCCGGGCTCAGGCTCCCGGAGAACAGGATGGCCGGGCTCAGGCTCCCGGAGAACAGGATGGCCGGGCTCAGGCTCCCGGAGAACAGGATGGCCGGGCTCAGGCTCCCGGAAAACAGGATGGCCGGGCTCAGGCTCCCGGAAAACAGGATGGCCGGGCTCAGGCTCCCGGAAAACAGGATGGCCGGGCTCAGGCTCCCGGAAAACAGGATGGCCGGGCTCAGGCTCCCGGAAAACAGGATGGCCGGGCTCAGGCTCCCGGAGCACAGGATGGCCGGGCTCAGGCTCCCGGAGCACAGGATGGCCGGGCTCAGGCTCCCGGAGCACAGGATGGCCGGGCTCAGGCTCCCGGAGCACAGGATGGCCGGGCTCAGGCTCCCGGAGCACAGGATGGCCGGGCTCAGGCTCCCGGAGCACAGGATGGCCGGGCTCAGGCTCCCGGAGCACAGGATGGCCGGGCCGGAGCTTATCTAGGGTCATATCGACATACAGGCCAGAACATCTCTAGGGTCATAGACAAGAGCTATCTGGGGTTGTCACTAACATACAGGCGGAGCTTATTTGGGTCATATCCAACATACAGTTGAAGCTTGTCTAAAGTCATATCCAGCATACAGGACAGATTCCTCTGCCCCCTATAGTCACGCCCCCTTGGGAAGTTAGTTGACCAAAGATAATTCTCTACATCCTCGAAAATGGTTGACTCTCGCTTTATGGCTTCAAGGGGAGCACATACTACTGCTCTAAGCATGCCGAACTGCGAGCCAATGGGGTCCCTTAGACTCAACACTTGTGTCCCCTCATGTTCGCCTCCTCCACCACCTGTCACAGAAGAGGTTAAAAGACCCCTTTACTCTCACAACTAATTGCGTTAGTATCGAAATTAGGAGCAATCAGGTTTGCAGTGGTGCAGACGAGGAGCCGCCGCCGGCCGCCCCCACTGATTATAGAAGACGGGAAAATAAGATCTTGTAACCGTCACTTAGATGGAAGTCATCAGTGAGAAGCAATCATGTCAGTGACAGGTAAAACAAGGGGTCACCGGGGTCTTCCCTCCCCCCTCACTCAGTCCTACTGTCACCGGGTGATGGGGAGCAAAAGTGGAGCCGCTTAAGATGAGTTTGCCTTTTAGAACACATCAAAGCCAAAACCTGATGTACAGCAGGGAGGAAGCGCAGAAGACGACTCAAGAACCTGTTTACTGCGAGACGTCGGACTGCAGGAGGAAAGAATCAATCCAGACCTCAAGTCTCATGTAAATAAAGCTCAATCATCCTAATGAACATATCCTCAGCGATTACTGCTACACTGTATCAGTCAGAGCATGCAGAGCGAGCTAAAGCGGACCGCCTACACCAGGGGTCCCCAACCTTTTTGGCACCAAGGATCGGCTTCAAGCAAGACCATTTTTACAAGGCCCAGCAGGGTTGGGCGGGACATGGGCGGGGCTTTGGTTATATGGGGCGGGGTTATGAAGGGGGTTGGAGTTTAGTGCATTCTTATTTAGTTATGACATTTAGAATGTCCTGGCAGTACACACATAGGGCAGTGTATAATCTCCCCCCCCCCCCCCCCAGTACACACATAGGGCAGCATATAATTTATCTCCCCCCCCAGTAATAGGCAGCCCCTATCCCTCAGTAATAGACAGCCCCCACCTCTCAGTAATTAGCAGCCCCTCCCCCTGGTAATAAGCAGGTCCCCCCCAGTAATATGCAGGTCCCCCCCAGTAATAGGCAGCGCCCCCCCCAAGTAATAGGCAGCCCTCCCCAGTAATAAGCAGTCCCTTCCCCTGTAATAAGTAGCCCCCACCCCACCCCAGTAATAAGCAGCCCCCCCCCAGTGATAAGCAGCCCCCCCCAGTAAGCAATCCCCCCCAGTAATAAGCAGCCACTCCCCAGTAAGCAATCCCCCCCCAGTAATAAGCAGGTCCCCCCCCCAGTAATAAGCAGGTCCCCCCCCCCAGTAATAAGCAGCCCCTTCCCCTGTAATAAGTACCCCCCCCCCCGTAATAAGCAGCCCCCCCAGTAAGCAACACCCCCAGTAATAAGCAGGTCCCCCCAGTAATCAGGTTCCCCCAGCCAGTAATAGGCAGCCCCCCCCCAGTAATAGGCAGCCCCTTCCCCTGTAATAAGTACCCCCCCCAGTAATAAGCAGCCCCCCCAGTAAGCAACCCCTCCAGTAATAAGCAGGACCCCCCCCAGTAATAGGCAGCCCCCCCCCCCCGTAATAGGCAGCCCCTTCCCCTGTAATAAGTAGCCCCCCCCCAGTAATAAGCAGCCCCTTCCCCTGTAATAAGTAGCCCCCCCCCAGTAATAAGCAGGTCCCCCAGTAGTAAGTAGCCCCCCCAGTAATAGGCAGCCCCTTCCCCTGTAATAAGTAGCCCTCCTCTCCCAGTAATAAGCACCCCCCCCGCCCAAGTAATAAGCAGGTCCCCCAGTAGTAAGTAGCCCTCCCAGTAATAAGTAGCCCCCCCCCCCGTAATAGGCAGCCCCCCAACCCATATACTTACCTCCTCCCTGCTGTCGCTCTCTGTCTGCTTGCCCTGACGTCGGCCCGGAACGCTTCCTCCCCGAGTCCTCTCCTGCGGAACTAATGAGCAGGGGACTTGGGGAAGAGAATCCTGGCTGCACAGACGTCAGTGTGTGCGCCGGCATCAGCGCGATTACCAGCGGTGAACTGCGGCGCCCCCGCTGGTAATCACTTCAGTGGTCGGCGGCGTCGGCACGCCGCGGGCCACATAGCACAAGGCAGAGGGCCGGATTCGGCCCGCGGGCCTTGTGTTTAGAGCAAAAGTTCCTGGCGGTGCCGCGGACCGGCGCTAAACACCCAACGGCCCGGCCCCGGTCCGCAGCCCGGCGGTTGGGGACCCCTGTCCTACACCACCCAGCCTGACTGCACTGCTACATTGTAACAAACCCTTAGTGGTGTGAATGGGGTCACTGTTATAGTAGATATATACTTGTACATAGGGGGCAGTATTATAGTAGTTATATACTTGTACATAGGGGGCAGTATTATAGTAGTTATATTCTTGTACATAGGGGGCAGTATTATAGTAGTTATATTCTTGTACATAGGGGCAGTATTATAGTAGTTATATTCTTGTATGTAGGAGGCAGTATTATAGTAGTTATATTCTTGTACATAGGGGGCAGTATTATAGTAGGTATATTCTTGTACATAGTGGGCAGTATTATAGTAGTTATATTCTTGTACATAGGGGCAGTATTATAGTAGTTATATTCTTGTACATAGGGGGCAGTATTATAGTAGTTATATTCTTGTACATAGGGGGCAGTATTATAGTAGATATATACTTGTACATAGGGGGCAGTATTATAGTAGTTATATTCTTGTACATAGGGAGCAGTATTATAGTAGTTATATTCTTGTACATAGGGGGCAGTATTATAGTAGTTATATTCTTGTATGTAGGAGGCAGTATTATAGTAGTTATATTCTTGTACATAGTGGGCAGTATTATAGTAGTTATATTCTTGTACATAGGGGGCAGTATTATAGTAGTTATATTCTTGTACATAGGGGCAGTATTATAGTAGTTATATTCTTGTACATAGGGGGCAGTATTATAGTAGTTATATTCTTGTACATAGGGGGCAGTATTATAGTAGTTATATTCTTGTACATAGGGGGCAGTATTATAGTAGTTATATTCTTGTACATAGGGGGCAGTATTATAGTAGTTATATTCTTGTACATAGGGGGCAGTATTATAGTAGTTATATTCTTGTACATAGGCGGCAGTATTATAGTAGTTATATTCATGTACATAGGGAGCAGTATTATAGTAGTTATATTCTTGTACATTGGGGGCAGTATTATAGTAGTTATATTCTTGTACATTGGGGGCAGTATTATAGTAGTTATATTCTTGTACATAGGGGGCAGTATTATAGTAGTTATATTCTTGTACATAGGAGCAGTATTATAGTAGTTATATTCTTGTACATAGGGGGCAGTATTATAGTAGTTATATTCTTGTACATAGGGGGTAGTATTATAGTAGTTATATTCTTGTACATAGGGGGCAGTATTATAGTAGTTATATTCTTGTACATAGGGGGGCAGTATTATAGTAGTTATATTCTTGTACATAGGAGGCAGTATTATAGTAGTTATATTCTTGTACATAGGGGGCAGTATTATAGTAGTTATATTCCTGTACATAGGAGCAGTATTATAGTAGTTATATTCTTGTACATAGGGGCAGTATTATAGTAGTTATATTCTTGTACATAGGGGGTAGTATTATAGTAGTTATATTCTTGTACATAGGGGGCAGTATTATAGTAGTTATATTCTTGTACATAGGGGACAGTATTATAGTAGTTATATTCTTGTACATAGGGTGCAGTATTATAGTAGTTATATTCTTGTACATAGGAGGCAGTATTATAGTAGTTATATTCTTGTACATAGGGGGCAGTATTATAGTAGTTATATTCCTGTACATAGGAGCAGTATTATAGTAGTTATATTCTTGTACATAGGGAGCAGTATTATAGTAGTTATATTCTTGTACATAGGGGACAGTATTATAGTAGTTATATTCTTGTACATAGGGGGCAGTATTATAGTAGTTATATTCTTGTACATAGGGGGCAGTATTATAGTAGTTATATTCTTGTACATAGGAGGCAGTATTATAGTAGTTATATTCTTGTACATAGGGGCCAGTATTATAGTAGTTATATTCTTGTACATAGGGGCCAGTATTATAGTAGTTATATTCTTGTACACAGGGGCAGTATTATAGTAGTTATATACTTGTACATAGGGGGCAGTATTATAGTAGTTATATTCTTGTACATAGGGAGCAGTATTATAGTAGTTATATTCTTGTACATAGGAGGCAGTATTATAGTAGTTATATTCTTGTACATAGGGGGCAGTATTATAGTAGTTATATTCTTGTACATAGAGGGCAGTATTATAGTAGTTATATTCTTGTACATAGGAGGCAGTATTATAGTAGTTATATTCTTGTACATAGGGGGCAGTATTATAGTAGTTATATTCTTGTACATAGGGAGCAGTATTATAGTAGTTATATTCTTGTACATAGGAGGCAGTATTATAGTAGTTATATTCTTGTACATAGAGGGCAGTATTATAGTAGTTATATTCTTGTACATAGGGGGCAGTATTATAGTAGTTATATTCTTGTATATAGGGGGCAGTATTATAGTAGTTATATTCTTGTATATAGGGGGCAGTATTATAGTAGTTATATTCTTGTACATGGGGCAGTATTATAGTAGTTATATTCTTGTACATAGGAGGCAGTATTATAGTAGTTATATACTTGTACATAGGGGGCAGTATTATAGCAGTTATATTCATGTACATAGAGGGCAGTATTATAGTAGTTATATTCTTGTACATAGGGGGCAGTATTATAGTAGTTATATTCTTGTACATAGGGGGCAGTATTATAGTAGTTATATTCTTGTACATAGGAGGCAGTATTATAGTAGTTATATTCTTGTACATAGGGGGCAGTATTATAGTAGTTATATTCTTGTACATAGGGGCAGTATTATAGTAGTTATATTCTTGTACATAGGAGCAGTATTATAGTAGTTATATTCTTGTACATAGGGGGCAGTATTATAGTAGTTATATTCTTGTACATAGGGGGCAGTAATATAGTAGGTTTATTCTTGTACATAGAGGCAGTATTATAGTAGATATATACTTGTACATAGGGGGCAGTATTATAGTAGTTATATTCTTGTACATAAGGGGCAGTATTATAGTAGTTATACTCTTGTACATAGGAGGCAGTATTATAGTAGTTATATTCTTGTACATAGGGGGCAGTATTATAGTAGTTATATTCTTGTACATAGGGGGCAGTATTATAGTAGTTATATTCTGGTACATAGGGAGCAGTATTATAGTAGTTATATTCTTGTACATAGGGGGCAGTATTATAGTAGTTATATTCTTGTACATAGGGGGCAGTATTATAGTAGTTATATTCTTGTACATAGGGGGCAGTATTATAGTGGTTATATTCTTGTACATAGGGGGCAGTATTATAGTAGTTATATTCTTGTATATAGGAGGCAGTATTATAGTAGTTATATTCTTGTACATTGGAGCAGTATTATAGTAGTTATATTCTTGTACATAGGGGGCAGTATTATAGTAGTTATATTCTTGTACATAGGAGCAGTATTATAGTAGTTATATTCTTGTACATAGGAGCAGTATTATAGTAGTTATATTCTTGTACATAAGGGGCAGTATTATAGTAGTTATACTCTTGTACATAGGAGGCAGTATTATAGTAGTTATATTCTTGTACATAGGGGGCAGTATTATAGTAGATATATTCTGGTACATAGGGAGCAGTATTATAGTAGTTATATTCTTGTACATAGGGGGCAGTATTATAGTAGTTATATTCTTGTACATAGGGGGCAGTATTATAGTAGTTATATTCTTGTACATAGAGGCAGTATTATAGTAGATATATACTTGTACATAGGGGCAGTATTATAGTAGTTATATTCTTGTACATAGGGGGCAGTATTATAGTAGTTATATTCTTGTACATAGGGGGCAGTATTATAGTAGTTATATTCTTGTACATAGGGGGCAGTATTATAGTAGTTATATTCTTGTACATAGGAGCAGTATTATAGTAGTTATATTCTTGTACATAGGGGCAGTATTATAGTAGTTATATTCTGGTACATAGGGGGCAGTATTATAGTAGTTATATTCTTGTACATAGGGGGCAGTATTATAGTAGTTATATTGTAGCACATAGGGGGCAATATTATAGTAGTTATATTCTTGTACATAGGGGGCGGTATTATAGTAGTTATATTCTTGTACAAGGGGGGCAGTATTATAGTAGTTATATTCTTGTACATAGGGGGCAGTATTATAGTAGTTATATTGTAGCACATAGGGGGCAGTATTATAGTAGTTATATTCTTGTACATAGGGGGCAGTATTATAGTAGTTATATTCTTGTACATAGGGGAGCAGTATTATAGTAGTTATATTCTTGTACATAGGGGAGCAGTATTATAGTAGTTATATTCTTGTACATAGGGGGCAGTATTATAGTAGGTATATTCTTGTACATAGGGGAGCAGTATTATAGTAGTTATATTCTTGTACATAGGGGGCAGTATTATAGTAGTTATATTCTTGTACATAGGGGGCAGTATTATAGTAGTTATATTCTTGTACATAGGGGGCAGTATTATAGTAGTTATGTTCTTGTACATAGGGGGCAGTATTATATCAGTTATATTCTTGGACATAGGAGGCAGTATTATAGTAGTTATATTCTTGTACATAGGGGCAGTATTATAGTAGTTATATTCTTGTACATAGGATCAGTATTATAGCAGTTATATTCTTGTACATAGGGGCAGTATTATAGTAGTTATATTCTTGTACATAGGGGCAGTATTATAGTAGTTATATTCTTGTACATAGGGGGCAGTATTATAGTAGTTATATTCTTGTACATAGGGGGCAGTATTATAGTAGTTATACTCTTGTACATAGGGGGCAGTATTATATCAGTTATATTCTTGTACATAGGAGGCAGTATTATAGTAGTTATATTCTGGTACATAGGGGGCAGTATTATAGTAGTTATGTTCTTGTACATAGGGGGCAGTATTATAGTAGTTATATTCTTGTACATAGGGAGCAGTATTATAGTAGTTATATTCTTGTACATAGGGAGCAGTATTATAGTAGTTATATTCTTGTACATAGGATCAGTATTATAGCAGTTATATTCTTGTACATAGGGGGCAGTATTATAGTAGTTATATTCTTGTACATAGGGGGCAGTATTATAGTAGTTATATTCTTGTACATAGGGGGCAGTATTATAGTAGTTATATTCTTGTACATAGGAGCAGTATTATAGTAGATATATTCTTGTACATGGGGAGCAGTATAATAGAAGTTATATTCTTGTACATAGGGGGCAGTATTATAGCAGTTATATTCTTGTACATAGGGGACAGTATTATAGTAGTTATATTCTTGTACATAGGGGGCAGTATTCTAGTATTTATATTCTTGTACATAGGAGGCAGTATTATAGTAGTTATATTCTTGTACATAGGAGGCAGTATTATAGTAGTTATATTCTTGTACATAGGAGGCAGTATTATAGTAGTTATATTCTTGTACATAGGGGGCAGTATTATAGTAGTTATATTCTTGTACATAGGAGCAGTATTATAGTAGTTATATTCTTGTACATAGGGGACAGTATTATAGTAGTTATATTCTTGCACATGGGGGGCAGTATTATAGTAGTTATATTCTTGTACATAGGGGGCAGTATTATAGTAGTTATATTCTTGTACATAGGGGGCAGTATTATAGTAGTTATATTCTTGTACATAGGGGGCAGTATTAGAGTAGTTATATTCTTGTACATAGGAGGCAGTATTATAGTAGTTATATTCTTGTACATAGGGGGCAGTATTATAGTAGTTATATTCTTGTACATAGGGAGCAGTATTATAGTAGTTATATTCTTGTACATAGGGGGCAGTATTATAGTAGTTATATTCTTGTACATAGGGACAGTATTATAGTAGTTATATTCTTGTACATAGGGGGCAGTATTCTAGTAGTTATATTCTTGTATATAGATGGCAGTATTATAGCAGTTATATTCTTGTACATAGGGGGCAGTATTATAGTAGTTATATTCTTGTACATAGGGGGTAGTATTATAGTGGTTATATTCTTGTACATAGGGGGCAGTATTATAGTAGTTATATTCTTGTACATAGGGACAGTATTATAGTAGTTATATTCTTGTACATAGGGGGCAGTATTATAGTAGTTATTTTCTTGTACATAGGGGGCAGTATTATAGTAGTTATATTCTTGTACATAGGAGCAGTATTATAGTAGTTATATTCTTGTACATAGCGGCAGTATTATAGTAGTTATATTCCTATACATAGGGGGCAGTATTATAGTAGTTATATTCTTGTACATAGGGGGCAGTATTATAGTAGTTATATTCTTGTACATAGGGGACAGTATTATAGTAGTTATATTCTTGTACATAGGGAGCAGTATTATAGTAGTTATATCGTTGTACATAGGGGGCAGTATTATAGTAGTTATATTCTTGTACATAGGAGGCAGTATTATAGTAGTTATATTCTTGTACATAGGAGCAGTATTATAGTAGTTATATTCTTGTATATAGGAGGCAGTATTATAGTAGTTATATTCTTGTACATAGGGGGCAGTATTATAGTAGTTATATTCTTGTACATAGGGGGCAGTATTATAGTAGTTATATTCTTGTACATAGGGGGCAGTATTATAGTAGTTATATTCTTGTATATAGGGGCAGTATTATAGTAGTTATATTCTTGTACATAGGGAGCAGTATTATAGTAGTTATATTCTTGTACATAGGGAGCAGTATTATAGTAGTTATAGTCTTGTACATAGGGGGCAGTATTATAGTAGTTATATTCTTGTACATAGGGGGCAGTATTATAGTAGTTATATTCTTGTACATAGGGGGCAGTATTATAGTAGTTATATTCTTGCACATAGGGGGCAGTATTATAGTAGTTATATTCTTGTACATAAGAGGCAGTATTATAGTAGTTATATTCTTGTACATAGGGAGCAGTATTATAGTAGTTATATTCTTGTACATAGGAGCAGTATTATAGTAGTTATATTCTTGTACATAGGAGGCAGTATTATAGTAGTTATATTCTTGTACATAGGGGGCAGTATTATAGTAGTTATATTCTTGTACATAGGGGGCAGTATTATAGTAGTTATATTCTTGTACATAGGAGCAGTATTATAGTAGTTATATTCTGATGAAACTTCTTCTGTCGTTTTATAATTAGCCTTTAATAGATTACTCTTTCATTAATACCCAGAAGTTTTGTGATCTCTGAACCGAGACCAAATCTGGAATCCATTACCTCCTTGCTCGGCTACCGGTGACTTGGGTTATTATTTCCTCTCTGTTACTCTGATGATATTTCACAACAGTTACTGATTAAAGGGTTTTTTCTGGAACAGTTGCCCCTCTTTCTCACGCTGACCTCTGACCTGCGCTCTCCTCCACTTCCCTGTTACAATAGCGCACTTGTTAGCTGGCGCTGTTGTTCCTCTTTCGTACTGTAGGGGCAGAAATGAGCACAAGATGCAAATCTCTCATTAGAATCAATTTGTATGTAAATATTTGTGTTTTGGACCCTTTTCAGTAACAAATTAACAGATTAATAGAGCGCTGTTATCTGTGGGCATATAATTGGCGTGTGTGCCCATTCATATTGATTCCCCCGCCAGCATCTTGCACCCAGGCTTCTGGTTGAGGACAGAAGCCTGAGGAGGCATACAGAGCCCTCATTACCGCGTCTCCCGGTGCCCCTCAGCCTTGTTAGGCGCTGATACTTCTGGCAGTCCCCCCTCCCCCGCCCCCTCCATTGTATAGATGGGGATGAATCCTGTTTTTCTCTGTTCCAGAGGCAGGAACTGAACACCTGGGTCTTCTTCAAAGGGGGGCACATACTTAATAATGCATCGCCAGTGTTTATTCAGCTGGACTAATTGTAGAGGCGCAGGTGTGACCGCCGTGAGGCGGGGTACTGCAACATGGACCAAAAACCATTTACCGTACTTGCGGGGGAATAGTGGGGGTGGCAGACGAGGAGTTAACCCGCATGTACCCCAAAAACATTGTCAGGCTGTGTCATATTCTACTTTGCGGTTGGATGACTGCCATTTTAGACGCTAATAAAGCGGCCATCTTGGCACCCAGCTTTCCCGGCTCCTGAAGGGATCATCGCCTCCTTACTGTTCTCTACTCCCAAGTTTTCTGCAGAAGTCACAGTTGGAAGAGGTGGGCCGTCGGAGAGGCAGCGAGGGGCAGGCCAGGAGTTTACGGTCACGTCTTTACTACGCTTTTATGGAAATCTTTGGCGCATTTTTTAAGGGCGCCACTCATCTATTTAGAATGCGGTGTTGGTGATGACGCCAATGACCCGCAGCAGGGAGACAAGTTCCTGTGCTGCTTATCCCGCCGCTGCTCCTACTATAGTTACACCCGCCAACCATGACTGTCATACGACTTTGTCGCACTTGCCAAGCTGTGCGGTCCTAAAATCGCTGGAGCATAAAATCACGTGTATGCGGCAGCGCTGCAGCGCCCTTGTGGCGCAGTGTCTTCATTACTCAGTGCTGCATGTGTGCTGCTGTATCTGTGCCAGCCTTGTTGTAGATGGCACCATGTGTGGAATGTGCCCCCCCCCCTTACCTCCCAGCCAAGAGGAGAGTGATGTATATTTCACTCATAGACAGTCTGCTTCTATTTTGATTGTGCAGACAGCTAGCAGCGTGCCCATACCGGAACAACTCCGTGAATGAATGCTGAACCAGAACCAAGCTCAGAACATAAATACAGCACCAGAACTAAGTTCATATAATAGATACAGCACCAGAACCAAGCTCACTGCTGGAGTACAGCTCGAGAACCAAACCGTGTACATAAATACAATACCAAAACCAAGCTCAGCACAAAATAATTACGGCACCAGAACAAGGCTCATAAGGGCCTCAGAACTAAGCCCATACCTTAAATACAGCACCAGAACCAAGCTCACTACTGGAGTACAGCTCAAGAACCAAACTGTGTACATAAATACAATACCAAAACCAAGCTCAGCACAAAATAAATACAGCACCAGAACAAGGCTCATAAGGGCCTCAGAACTAAGCCCATACCTTAAATACAGCACCAGAACCAAGCTCACTGCTGGAGTACAGCTCGAGAACCAAACTGTGTACATAAATACAATACCAAAACCAAGCTCAGCACAAAATAAATACAGCACCAGAACAAGGCTCATAAGGGCCTCGGAACTAAGCCCATACCTTAAATACAGCACCAGAACCAAGCTCACTACTGGAGTACAGCTCGAGAACCAAACTGTGTACATAAATACAATACCAAAACCAAGCTCAGCACAAAATAATTACAGCACCAGAACAAGGCTCATAAGGGCCTCAGAACTAAGCTAATAAGATGAATACAGTAGCAGAACTAAGTGATTGTGTTGCAGGCCTCCTTCAAAGATCAGAGACTGAGTCTAGAGGAGGCTTCCTGCAGCTATGGCCGGCCATGGCGGTGTCACCGTGTGGCGGTCGCAGTGCAGTTGCGCAGCGTGTGCGGATTCACATATATAGATCAGTCCCAGAAATTCCTGCACCGGGGATCTTGGACGAGTGAGCGCCCCCTCGTACGCTTCATGCCTCTCTCTACGGTTTAGTGCGTCGGTGAAGTCACAATAGCGCACACAGCTGCCGCGCCATAACCACGTTTGAACCGCGTCTTCCCGTGTCCACATTACCTGATGTTGCTCCTGAGCCGCGGCCCCTTTATGGTTCGGAGCCCGGAGAGTCTGGGAATGGCGTTGCCTGTAAACAGCATGGCGCCCGCTGCGTACGCCGCTTGGAACGTATCCATCACCTGATGAGGCCGGATGGTCTATGATGGCTTTTAAAGGAAAACCGCACCAAAAAGGTCTTCTAAGACCTGGAGACGGCGCCTTAACGTGACCCGCCACTACTGCAATAAGCAACCGCATGAACCGAAATCCAATAGTCTGACATTTGTTACTGAGTGCAATAATCTGGAAGCCCCCACAATGACCCGGAATAGAGGGGCTCAGCCCGTCCATGTACTGCATGCTATTAATCTGAGTGGCCCCCTGGGACTTCCTGTTGGGGCCACCCTAGAGGTCCTGAGTGATGGTGGATGCAGTGAGCGCCCCCTAGTGCTGGCAGCCAGATTTGTATCATTTATCTCAATAGCTGCGTGAAGGAAACAAAATGGCCCGACGCTACCTGTGAGGGGTAAGGGGTCAGCGCTAGTGTTTGTTGGGGCGCTCGGTGGACCCCGTTTATGAGGGGCGCACTCTAATTGTAGTCATGTGATTTTGGGGCGCTCTGCTGGCATTGATTATTGGGCACTCTTCTGGCAGGTTATGGAGGCGTGGCCTCTGCTCATGGGCGGGATTACATAGAAGAAGCCCTCATAATTGTGCCCTAAGATCCCCCGTTACCATCACAGCTGTGGATGGAGATATCTCTAGAGGTTCTCAGGATTGGAGCAGTAATCCCTGTGAAGGGTGGGGAGGTAATGGCCGATAGCAGAGAGTAATAGCTTGTATTCAGGTGTTCAGCATTAATGTGTCTCTCCTGTTTGCAGCTCTTCTCTGAAGCCTCCGATAAGAGGACGTTGCTGGAGAAGCTGGAGGCCGAGCGCACGGGAGGCCGGCAGCACATGGAGGCCCTGGGGGTCCGGCTGGAGGTCAGTGGGGGCTCCGCGAGCCACAGGTGGAGACCCTCTTATTAATTTCCCATTCCAGCCAATAATATGGGTAATTGTGCATCCGGCGCCGCCCCTCCCCCAACAATGGGGCCATTCACAGCCTCATTATCGCCGCTCGCAGCGCTTCCTGCCCCTGCAACAGGGAACATAGGGACACGGCGACATTTTTGATTTTTGGCCAAAAAGTTGAATCCCCAATAATACATCAGATTTGGGAGAAGTCCCCGTCGGTCAGGATTCTGTCTGTGGACAATGATTCCCGTCCATCCTGAGCCTCCTGCTTCATGAATAGAATGCAAGGACTGAACCGTGGGGCAGTGAGACTTCCTGGGCTGGTGAAGTTGGCGTCCCAGACGGTCCCATACATGTTATATTGGTGATACATCTGATGACCGGGCGGCCAGGGCAGTGTGACAATGTTGGGGGGCTCCTGGGACCCCCTTGTGTGTGCGGCCGAGCATTATCCTGGCTGCAGATGTCCGGAACATATCGCTGAGCGGTCATTGTCCCTCATACCACCACTAAGGGGACCGACTGTTGTATGTGATGCCCCCCAGACCATCATACCAGTAGGGGGCAGTGTGCACACGTGACCCCTGCAGCACATTAAACATGACCCCCCTCCCCCCCGCCTGACCACCACACCGGTAGGGGGCAGTGTGCCGCTCCACAGCTAAGTCAGGATTGAAGCGTCACCCTGAGGTCTCCAGACACGAACACGGCCGTAGTCAGCGACCAAACTAAACCTGGATTCATCACTGCAGACACCCGGTTCCTCTGTAGCATCCAGCTTCATCGCTCATCACATCACTGCAAATGGAGGTGACGGCGGGGGTCAGAGGCCGTACATGTAATGGAGGCGACGGCGGGGGTCACAGGCCGTACATGTAATGGGGGCGACGGCGGGGGTCAGAGGCCGTCCATGTAATGGAGGCGACGGCGGGGGTCAGAAGCCGTACATGTAATGGAGGCGACGGCGGGGGTCAGAGGCCGTACATGTAATGGGGGCGACGGCGGGGGTCACAGGCCGTACATGTAATGGGGGCGACGGCGGGGGTCACAGGCCGTACATGTAATGGGGGCGACGGCGGGGGTCAGAGGCCGTACATGTAATGGGGGCGACGGCGGGGGTCAGAGGCCGTACATGTAATGGGGGCGACGGCGGGGGTCACAGGCCGTACATGTAATGGGGGCGACGGCGGGGGTCAGAGGCCGTCCATGTAATGGAGGCGACGGCGGGGGTCAGAAGCCGTACATGTAATGGGGGCGACGGTGGGGGTCAGAGGCCGTACATGTGATGGGGGCGACGGCGGGGGTCAGAGGCCGTACATGTAATGGGGGTGACGGCGGGGGTCAGAGGCCGTACATGTAATGGGGGTGACGGCAGGGGTCAGAGGCCGTACATGTAATGAGGGCGACGGCGGGGCTCAGAGGCCGTACATGTAATGGGGGCGACGGCGGGGGTCAGAGGCCGTACATGTAATGGGGGCGACGGTGGGGGTCAGAGGCCGTACATGTGATGGGGGCGACGGCGGGGGTCAGAGGCCGTACATGTAATGGGGGCGACGGTGGGGGTCAGAGGCCGTACATGTAATGGGGGTGACGGCGGGGGTCAGAAGCCGTACATGTAATGGGGGCGACGGTGGGGGTCAGAGGCCGTACATGTGATGGGGGCGACGGTGGGGGTCAGAGGCCGTACATGTAATGGGGGCGACGGTGGGGGTCAGAGGCCGTACATGTGATGGGGGCGACGGCGGGGGTCAGAAGCTTACATGTAATGGGGGCGACGGTGGGGGTCAGAGGCCGTACATGTGATGGGGGCGACGGCGGGGGTCAGAGGCCGTACATGTAATGGGGGCGGCGGTGGGGGTCAGAGGCCGTACATGTGATGGGGGCGACGGCGGGGGTCAGAGGCCGTACATGTGATGGGGGCGACGGCGGGGGTCAGAGGCCGTACATGTGATGGGGGCGACGGCGGGGGTCAGAGGCCGTACATGTGATGGGGGCGACGGCGGGGGTCACAGGCCGTACATGTGATGGGGGCGACGGCGGGGGTCACAGGCCGTACATGTGATGGGGGCGACGGCGGGGGTCACAGGCCGTACATGTGATGGGGGCGACGGCGGGGGTCACAGGCCGTACATGTGATGGGGGCGACGGCGGGGGTCACAGGCCGTACATGTGATGGGGGCGACGGCGGGGGTCACAGGCCGTACATGTGATGGGGGCGACGGCGGGGGTCACAGGCCGTACATGTGATGGGGGCGACGGCGGGGGTCACAGGCCGTACATGTGATGAGGGCGACGGCGGGGGTCACAGGCCGTACATGTGATGGGGGCGACGGCGGGGGTCAGAGGCCGTACATGTGATGGGGGCGACGGCGGGGGTCAGAGGCCGTACATGTGATGGGGGCGACGGCGGGGGTCAGGGGCCGTACATGTAATGGGGGAGGCAGGGGTCAGGGGCCATACGTGTAATGGGGGCGACGGCGGGGGTCACAGGCCGTACATGTGATGAGGGCGACGGCGGGGGTCACAGGCCGTACATGTGATGGGGGCGACGGCGGGGGTCACAGGCCGTACATGTGATGGGGGAGGCAGGGGTCAGGGGCCATACGTGTAATGGGGGCGACGGCGGGGGTCACAGGCCGTACATGTGATGGGGGCGACGGCGGGGGTCACAGGCCGTACATGTGATGGGGGAGGCAGGGGTCAGGGGCCATACGTGTAATGGGGGCGACGGCGGGGGTCACAGGCCGTACATGTGATGAGGGCGACGGCGGGGGTCACAGGCCGTACATGTGATGGGGGCGACGGCGGGGGTCACAGGCCGTACATGTGATGAGGGCGACGGCGGGGGTCACAGGCCGTACATGTGATGAGGGCGACGGCGGGGGTCACAGGCCATACATGTGATGAGGGCGACGGCGGGGGTCACAGGCCGTACATGTAATGGGGGCGACGGCGGGGGTCACAGGCCGTACATGTAATGGGGGCGACGGCGGGGGTCACAGGCCGTACATGTAATGGGGGCGACGGCGGGGGTCACAGGCCGTACATGTAATGGGGGCGATAATGGGGGCCGCGAGAGCAAATGTCCTCATGCCAAAGTGCCTGGAAATGGTTCTGTCACAGGGGTGTAACAATGGTGCCCCCTGTCTCTGGATGGCGGACAATATTGGAGGTGCTCGTGCTTGTCGGATGATCAGACACTCCTCTCTACTGGTGGTCTGTAGGGGGCGTCCTGAGCCCGGTCACCTTGTGTGCCCTCATCCACTGGTCCCAACACCCCCTAACAGTCTGGTCAGACGCTCCTCTACTGGTGGGCTATAGGGGGCGTCCTGAGCCCGGTCACCTTGTGTGCCTCCATCCACTGGTCCCAACACCCCCTAACAGTCTGGTCAGACACTCATCTCTACTGGTAGTCTGTAGGGGGCGTCCTGAGCCCGGTCACCTTGTGTGCCCCCATCCACTGGTCCCAACACCCCCTAACAGTCTGGTCAGACGCTCCTCTACTGGTGGGCTATAGGGGCGTCCTGAGCCCGGTCACCTTGTGTGCCCTCACACATTCACTGGTCCCAACACCTCCTAATAGTCTGGTCAGACACTCCTCTCTACTGGTGGTCTGTAGGGGGCGTCCTGAGCCCGGTCACCTTGTGTGCCCCCATCCACTGGTCTCAACACCTCCTAACAGTCTGGTCAGACGCTACTCTCTACTGGTGGTCTGTAGGGGGCGTCCTGAGCCCGGTCACCTTGTGTGCCCCCATCCACTGGTCCCAACACCTCCTAACAGTCTGGTCAGACGCTCCTCTCTACTGATGGTCTGTAGGGGGCGTCCTGAGCCCAGTCACCTTGTGTGCCCCCATCCACTGGTCCTAACACCTCCTAACAGTCTGGTCAGTCGCTCCTCTCTACTGGTAGTCTGTAGGGGGCGTCCTGAGCCCCATCACCTTGTGTGCCCCCATCCACTGGTCCCAACACCTCCTAACAGTCTGGTCAGACGCTCCTCTCTACTGGTGGTCTGTAGGGGGCGTCCTGAGCCCGGTCACCTTGTGTGCCCTCATCCACTGGTCCCAACACCTCCTAACAGTCTGGTCAGATGCTCCCCTCTACTAGTGGTCTGTAGGGGGCGTCCTGAGCCCAGTCACCTTGTGTGCCCCCATCCACTGGTCCCAACACCTCCTAACAGTCTGGTCAGATGCTCCCCTCTACTAGTGGTCTGTAGGGGGCGTCCTGAGCCCAGTCACCTTGTGTGCCCCCATCCACTGGTCCCAACACCTTCTAACAGTCTGGTCAGACGCTCCTCTCTACTGGTGGTCTGTAGAGGGCGTCCTGAGCCCGGTCACCTTGTGTGCCCCCATCCACTGGTCCCAACACCCCTTAACAGTCTGGTCAGATGCTCCTCTCTACTGGTGGTCTGTAGGGGCGTCCTGAGCCCGGTCACCTTGTGTGCCCCCATCCACTGGTCCTAACACCCCCTAACAGTCTGGTCCAACGCTCCTCTCTACTGGTAGTATTAATTATTTTTACATTGGATGTAATACGGGGTGAGAAGGAGATGGCGGTGTTATGTGGGCACTCTGGGCTGGCCGCTTTTAGGTAGTGTATTTGGGGTTATATGGCAGTAGTATGTTTACCCTGACTGGCAGCATTGTGTGGGGTATATGGTGATAAGCGGTAGGCACTGTGCGCTCGTACAGGAGGCATTAAACACCATATGGGGGTATTATTCCGGCATTGTATAGCTTTATTATGGGGTCATTGTATCTAGATGTTATTCAGCACTGTGTGGCAGCATTCAGGCTGTATATATAGTATATATTTAATAATAATTCCCAAATACACTAAAGTGGCCCCAAACTAGATTTTCACTTCAGATCTAAAGGGCTTCTAACCCTGGAGAGGGGGGGCTTATAATAGTGCCGGGGTGTTATAAGAGGAGCGTCTGATATCAGGCATATATGAGGAGGTTATATCCGTACTGCAGACATAAAGCAGTGATTACAGGGGGGCCCGGGAGGTTTCTGCACTCATGTCATTGAAGAACACTACAATCACCCTGAATGGCTGATAACAGGGAGAGATAGATTGCATTCAGCTGCTCAGTAAATGAGACCGCAGGTGTGGTCCTGAACGCACCATCATTTTCCTGATGAGCCTCATGTCTCGGGGAGGGTGATAGTCGGGTCATTTCTAGGTAATGATGTGGCGGTGTTCGGCGCGGCAGATAATTGTGCGCTCGTTATGCTGTAAATCACGCGGCGCAGTAATTCCGTCTCCATTCTGTCGCCCCTAATTGTTTTTCTCGAGAGGAAAGATCGAGCATTCTGGAGCGGATCCAGTTATTGGCCGAGGTCACATGATGCGTCCGCCGCGCCGCAGACTTACAAAAGAAATTGTCTGAGGTTCAATTAGAGTTCTTATTGCTGCTCAGCAAAGTCCTTGAACGCAGATCATTACAATCAGCGGCCGGGGGGGGGGGGGGGGGGGCGGTAATGGCGGAACGTTCCCCTAATGGAGACAAAATGTTCCTAGAAAGCTTCTTGTCAGACAGGATATTTTATATCTATCTATCTATCTATCTCCTATCTATCTATCTCCTATCTATCTCCTATCTATCTATCTATCTATCTATCGCCTATCTATCTATCTCCTATCTATCTATCTCATATCTATCTATCTATCTATCTATCTCCTATCTATCTCCTATCTATCTATCTTCTATCTATCTATCTCCTATCTATCTCCTATCTATCTATCTCCTATCTATCTATCTCCTATCTATCTATCTCCTATCTATCTATCTCCTATCTATCTATGTTCTATCTATCTATCTATCTATCTCCTATCTATCTATCTCCTATCTATCTATCTATCTCCTATCTATCTATCTATCTCATATCTATCTATCTATCTATCTCATATCTATCTATCTATCTATCTCATATCTATCTATCTATCTATCTCATATCTATCTATCTATCTATCTATCTATCTATCTCCTATCTATCTATCTATCTATCTCCTATCTATCTATCTATCTATCTATCTATCTATCTCCTATCTATCTATCTCCTATCTATCTATCTATCTCCTATCTATCTATCTATCTATCTATCTATCTATCTATCTCCTATCTATCTATCTATCTCCTATCTATCTATCTATCTATCTATCTATCTATCTATCTATCTCCTATCTATCTATCTCATATCTATCTATCTATCTATCATCTATCTCATATCTATCTATCTATCTATCTATCTCATATCTATCTATCTATCTATCTATCTATCTCCTATCTATCTATCTATCTCCTATCTATCTATCTATCTCATATCTATCTATCTATCTATCTCATATCTATCTATCTATCTATCTCATATCTATCTATCTATCTATCTATCTATCTCCTATCTATCTATCTATCTATCTATCTATCTATCTATCTATCTATCTATCTATCTCTATCTATCTCCTATCTATCTATCTATCTATCTATCTATCTATCTATCTATCTATCTATCTATCTATCTATCTATCTATCTATCTATCTATCTATCTATCTCCTATCTATCTATCTATCTATCTATCTATCTATCTATCTATCTATCTCCTATCTCTCTATCTATCTCATATCTATCTCTCTATCTATCTCATATCTATCTCTCTATCTATCTCCTATCTATCTATCTATCTCCTACCTATCTCCTATCTATCCATCTCCTATCTATCTATCTCCTATCTATCTATCTATCTCCTATCTATCTATCTCCTATCTATCTATCTCCTATCTATCTATCTCCTATCTATCTATCTCCTATCTATCTATCTCCTATCTATCTATCTCCTATCTATCTATCTCCTATCTATCTATCTCCTATCTATCTATCTCCTATCTATCTATCTCCTATCTATCTATCTCCTATCTATCTATCTCCTATCTATCTATCTCCTATCTATCTATCTCCTATCTATCTATCTCCTATCTATCTATCTATCTCCTATCTATCTATCTATCTCCTATCTATCTATCTATCTCCTATCTATCTATCTATCTCCTATCTATCTATCTATCTCCTATCTATCTATCTCCTATCTATCTATCTCCTATCTATCTATCTATCTATCTCCTATCTATCTATCTCCTATCTATCTATCTATCTCCTATCTATCTATCTCCTATCTATCTATCTATCTCCTATCTATCTATCTCCTATCTATCTATCTCCTATCTATCTATCTCCTATCTATCTATCTTTCTCCTATCTATCTATCTCCTATCTATCTATCTCCTATCTATCTATCTCCTATCTATCTATCTCCTATCTATCTATCTCCTATCTATCTATCTCCTATCTATCTATCTCCTATCTATCTATCTCCTATCTATCTATCTCCTATCTATCTATCTATCTATCTCCTATCTATCTATCTATCTCCTATCTATCTATCTATCTCCTATCTATCTATCTCCTATCTATCTATCTATCTCCTATCTATCTATCTCCTATCTATCTATCTCCTATCTATCTATCTCCTATCTATCTATCTCCTATCTATCTATCTCCTATCTATCTATCTCCTATCTATCTATCTCCTATCTATCTATCTATCTCCTATCTATCTATCTCCTATCTATCTATCTCCTATCTATCTATCTCCTATCTATCTATCTCCTATCTATCTATCTCCTATCTATCTATCTCCTATCTATCTATCTCCTATCTATCTATCTCCTATCTATCTATCTCCTATCTATCTATCTCCTATCTATCTATCTATCTCCTATCTATCTATCTATCTCCTATCTATCTATCTATCTCCTATCTATCTATCTCCTATCTATCTATCTCCTATCTATCTATCTATCTCCTATCTATCTATCTATCTCCTATCTATCTATCTATCTCCTATCTATCTATCTATCTCCTATCTATCTATCTATCTCCTATCTATCTATCTCCTATCTATCTATCTCCTATCTATCTATCTATCTCCTATCTATCTATCTATCTCCTATCTATCTATCTATCTCCTATCTATCTATCTCTGATCTATCTATCTCTGATCTATCTATCTATCTATCTATCTCCTATCTGTCTCCTGTCAATCTGTCTCCTGTCTATCTATCATCTATCTATCTCTGTATCTATCTCATATCTATCTATCTATCCATCTATCTATCTATCTATCTGTTTCCTGTCTATCTGTCTCCTGTCTATCTATCATCTATCTGTCTCCTGTCTCCTATCTATCTGTCTCCTGTCTATCTATCTATCTATCTGTCTCCTGTCTATCTATCTCCTCTCTATCTATCTATCTATCTATCTATCTATCTATCTATCTATCTATCTATCTATCTATCTATCTATCTATCTCCTATCTATCTCATATCTATTTATCTATCTATCTATCTCATATTTATCTATCTATCTATCTCCTAATCTATCTATCTCCTATCTCTCCATCTATCTCATATCTCTCCATCTATCTCATATCTCTCCATCTATCTCATATCTCTCCATCTATCTCATATCTCTCCATCCATCTCATATCTCTCCATCCATCTCATATCTCTCCATCCATCTCATATCTCTCCATCCATCTCATATCTCTCCATCCATCTCATATCTCTCCATCTATCTATCTCATATCTATCTATCTATCTATCTCATATCTATCTCATATCTATCTCCTATCTATCTATGTCCTATCTATCTATCTATCCTACTATCATCTATCTATCTCCTATCTATCTCATATCTATCTATCTATCTATCTATCTCCTATCTATCTCCTATCTATCTATGTCATATCTATCTATCTATCTATCTCCTATCTATCTATCTCCTATCTATCTCCCTATCTATCTCCTATCTATCTCCCTATCTATCTCCTATCTATCTATGTCATATCTATCTATCTATCTCATATCTATCTATCTCCTATCTATCTCCTATCTATCTCCTATCTATCTATGTCATATCTATCTATCTATCTCATATCTATCTATCTATCTATCTCCTATCTATCTATCTCCTATCTATCCATCTCCTATCTATCTATCTATCTATCTCCTATCTATCTCCTATCTATTTCCTATCTCCTATCTATCTATCTATCTCCTATCTATCTATCTCCTATCTATCTATCTATCTCCTATCTATCTATCCATCTATCTATCTATCTATCTATCTCCTATCTATCTATCTATCTATCTATCTATCTATCTATCTATCTATCTATCTATCTATCTCCTATCTATCTGTCTCCTATCTATCTATCTCCTATCTATCTATCATCTATCTATCTCCTATCTATCTATCTCCTATCTATCTATCTATCTCCTATCTATCTATCTCCTATCTATCTATCTATCTCCTATCTATCTATCTATCTATCTATCTATCTATCTATCTGTCTGTCTGTCTGTCTGTCTGTCTGTCTGTCTGTCTGTCTCCTGTCTGTCTGCCGTAGATGAAGACCTCCCCATGATGACCCTGATATCTTCTGTATTTCCAGGAGCTGCAGGATCTTCTCTTGGCCAAAATAAAGGAGCTGAATACCTTCGAAGAAACCAACGTATCCCTGAGGAACGAGCTGGATGCCCTGAATTCCATGCTGGAGGAAGAAGAACAGCAGTAAGTGATCCCGAAGCCAAGTGCCTCCTATCAGAGATCCGGGTAGTCCTCTGCTATAGGTGATATGTGTAGGATCCAGTATTGAGGTCTGTATTTGGGCTCAGAGATTCATACTGTACAGCTTGTCCAGGCTTGGGCGCCATCCCCATCCACAGGTTGTGTGGGGTATTGTACCCAGCATGTCATTGACTGCAATGAGGACTTTGAAATGCCTCATGTAGCCTGTGGTGGAGATTGAAGACTTGCTGCAATGTTGAACTCCAGGTTACAGTTGATCGCTGGGGGTGCCACCATCAGGTGGTCCCACCATCTGTGACCAGGTTACTGGTAGAGGACACCTAAAGAGACTGTTTAGAGTGAACGACCCCTTTAAGTTGGCATGTTCTCTATGGTCTGTAAACTCATCTCCTCTCTCTTTACCGGTAACTCTATCTCTGACACTGAGCTGCTCTGCCTCACCTGGGATAGGTGGATCTTATGCTCTACTCACATCCAGAGCTGTCTTCAGAAGTTCACATCTCAGTGTCGCCCTCTGCTGGTTCAGCATCATTTGAGAGCATGGAGGTGGATGAATTTCATTCCCCTTTGTGTGCGGTCGGTTTAGGGTGGATTCATGTTGATGTGTAATCCCTCCACCCTTATATCTAAATGCTGGGCTTATATAAAGGGTGAGGCGGACAGATAATGAGGGAGCAATAAGTACATACGCTGAATGACCACTTTGTTAGAGCTCCTGTTCCTTTCATGATTGGCGCCCCCTGTACGGTAATTCTCCCCGTGACGCCAGAGCGCCGTATAAAGTCACGTGACAAGTTTTCCGTGGATCAGTTTCAGTGTGAATCCACATTAGATGGAAGATCCAGCGATCGGAGCGACTTCCAGTGAAGCCGGTCATCGGAGCTAGACTAGCCGGGGTCTCAGCGCCAACCGCGGGGGGTTTATCATGTAACGGTGTGGAGAGTATACAGAGAATGGCGTGATTGAGGAAAACATCCAGCGAAAAGGGATCCTGCAGACGGTAACAACTCGGAGTGACTTCCACCGAGGCCGGTCAGAGGCCAGCGCTTCACTGTCAGTCGCGTGGGGGTTCCCATGTAACGGTGTGGAGAGTATACTGAGAATGGCGCGATCAAGAAAAGCAACCATCCAAAGAAGCGAGATCCTGCGGATGGAAACAACTCATCACTGAAAGGGGTCGGAGGAGGATGTCAGGAATCGTTCTGACCAACAGGCTGCACAGTCAGCTGAATACAACGCTGGAGCTCCAACTAACGTGTCCGAACGTACAGTATACCGCTCCTCCGCACGGATGGTATAACAGCGGGCGACCAGTTCCAGCATCATTGCATCTTAGAGAAACAGAAAGGGGAGACTCCGGGGGGAAGAACTTGTGTCACTGAGCAACGGAAAAACATCCCCTGGTCAGATGGAGCCTGATCTCTGTTGCTGATGGGAGGTCAGAATTTGGTGCAAGCAGCATGAATCGCTGACCCCTTCCCGTCAGCCGGTCAGAACACGTCAGCACCGCCATCTACAAGAAGCTTGCTGTCCGCAGGGGCCGGTATTCCTGCAGGATGATTTAATCATCTGGTTAAGTTTACGCCACG
Organism: Eleutherodactylus coqui; assembly: GCF_035609145.1. Classification (NCBI taxonomy): domain Eukaryota; kingdom Metazoa; phylum Chordata; class Amphibia; order Anura; family Eleutherodactylidae; genus Eleutherodactylus; species Eleutherodactylus coqui. Next base: position 1,260,226 of record NC_089838.1, read on the forward strand.
ACAAATTGCCGCGGATCTGAATGCCGAAAGAGCTCTAATGGGCTACTGATGGGGGTCTGTAATGCAGGGGCCACTGAGTGTAGATATGAGTGGCCAAATGTATCAGACAGAGCACTGCGAGGTTATATGGTGGGAGGAAGAAGAGTAACTGACTCCTCGCATGGCCGCCCGGGGCTCTGCCATCATTGTGTCCACTAACGGTCTCTCTCTTCCATGCAGGATGACCGGCGGCTCGCTGCACGCTCTCCACACCCCGACGTCTCCCTCACATTTATTAGCAGAACCTTTTCAGTCACCGGTCTTCAGCCCGCTATCTGACTACACCAACACCAGTGATCTTGCGCCCAAATTAACCCCATCACGTTCCAGTATGGTGTCTAGCGTCCCAGATGCGTCAGACCACAACATTTCATCAGAAGAGGGAAAACCTGGTAAGACGTTTGTGTCCATGGTGGGTCACTGATCAGGAAGATATGGGCTGTGCAAGTAACAGGACTGTTGTATGCTGGTCATAGATCAATATCAGCAATGCAGCAGCGCCACCTAGCAGTCAAATTATCACAAACCAAACTGAACATTGCCTCTTTGTAAACGTCTTTTTAGATCTACTAGAAGATGAAGGTCAGCGCAGTGAGCCAGTGATGAGGCCGTCCACTGCACCCATCTTGAGTGTCATCGCTTCCGACAATAGCAAAAGACAATGCTCTTTAGCCTCCATGATGGAAAACACTGCGGACCCTGAAGTCCTTACCAGTACTTCTTCCATGACTGGTAGTGGCACCAAAGCAGCTGTATCCAGGTCAGTTCACCATCGGACACGTCATCAATGCTCATCGAAAGTCTCTAAATCGTAGCCTCAATGAGTTCAATGTGTGATTACCTGGATGAGGAAACCTTAACTGGACCCCATAGCAGCTACAGGTGTTGTCTTTATGGTACGTCCACCATTGCTCGATTGCGTGTGTCCAAGTAAATGCCTTAGACCTGCCCACCAAAACTCTGATTTGGTGTTTCTTGGTTAGAAGATGCCACCATGACCAGAAGAGTATCCCACCACTTTGAGGTTCAGGTTGTGTCAATTTGGTAGACCCTTCTCTTTCCGTCTCTTCTGGGAAAAATATTGGGTTCATAGATTTTCCATTACTTGGATTTTAGATTATAGATTTGATTACCAGTTGGCATTTGTTGATTTGATGGCCCTTGACTCACCATAAACGTCTGTCACCCTAACTCACTTTCGGAGATTTCTCAAGTTATAGGCAAGGAATGTCCAGTTGGTTAACTGTTAAGCGCCCCAAAACCCGGCCACTTGAGAGACCAACAGACCGTCCTATTGCCTTTCTTGGACTATGGAGCCTATTGGTGGAACCCCCAAATGAAACAGTCGGTTGAGCAATGTTTTTGATGCTTGTACCTGTTGAAAATCGCAGAAAGGAAATATAAAAGACAAAAAAATAAATCACAGAAAGCGGCCATATAGTCCCTGAGACACGAGGGCGGCGAGAACACCTCTTATCCCTCAACATGCAGACAGCCCGGCTGCTATATGGAGGAGCAAGTAACGGATATGGAGGACACTGATGAGAAGCCACTCACACCCGCCGGCCTGTCTGCATGTTGAAGGATAAGTGGCGTTCAGACCCGCCTCGTGTCTCAGGGACTATATGGCCGCTTTCTGTCATTTATTTTTTTATACCTGTTGACATTCGTCGCAGCCAAGGTCCTAGGACTTCACTCTCCTGTCTTCTCAAGGTTTTTCCATCCCGTTTCCCATTGGGTATTAAAGACTTGGGAGCCCTTTTACACAGGATAATCTGTTGGGCACAGATGCCCGAAGGGTCGTCCCAGCGCCAATCATTCCCGAGCTTTCACACAGGAACGAGCATCGCTGAATGAATGGAGGCGGAGTGCGCCGGAGATCGTTCCAACCCGCCTCCATTCACAGTAAGCCGGCAGTCGTTCATAGATGAAAGCCTGTCTGTTTACACGGACCGATCTGTCATTCAGCTTCATGCATGCAGACACTGAATGACGTAGAAAAAGCGAACGTTCGGCCCCTGTAAAAGGACCCTTACGCAGGCTGCACCCTGTCCAGAAACAGAGTGGACAAGGAGGGGTAGGCGGTCCAAGGGTCCCACCACCATGAGGTTTCACTGTCCCCATCCCTATTGGGGTAATATAATCCTACACAGGTCATACCTTCTCCAAAAACAAAGCAGACAACAAGGTGATATCTGGCCCCAAGGCTCGCAGCACTTCTGAGTTTCGCCATTCCCTTTTCTGTTGGGTAGTATAAACCTACACCAGTTGCACCCTCCACCATCAAAGTGGATAAGGAAGGAGATCTGGTCTGAGATTCACACCCCTCGGGTTTTCCATCTATTTCCTATTGGGTATTACAGACCTACACAGGTGACACCCACTCCAAAATCAAAGCAGACAAGTAGGGGCGTCCGGCCCTGAGGGTCACGGCATCAGTAGGTTTTGCCTTCCACTTTCCTATTGGGCAGTATAAACCTACATAGGTCACGCCCTCTCCAAAAACAAAATGGACACGGAAGGGGATCTGACCTCAGGGTCACACCACCAGGGCTTTCCATCCCCTGTCCTTTGGGGTATTATAGACCTACACAGGTTACAGCCTCTTCGAAAACAAAGCCGACAAGGAGGAGATGGCCCAAGGGATATGCCTCCAAGGAAGAAGAGGAATGAACAGGTGCAGGACCTCCTGTTCTTGGAGGAATTTGTGGTTTTGTGCAGTAACGCCGGCCAGGAGTCCTGTTTTGCCCCTTTATTTTGCCCCATGTATTCCACAGTTAAAGCAAAAATACGTAAAGAAAGATCAGCAATGATCCCTGAAATATAAGTGATACATTCTGCAGAAGCTCCTTCACATTCTGCCCGTCCGTCGGCAAGATGCCTGATCCTCCAGGTGTCTTTGCTCCTGAGCAAACAGACAGATTGATATTTTTGTCTCTGCTCGCCCCGGGCTTTACATACTTTTGCTTTTCTCAGACATGTTATGTGTCAGGATGTGCTGAGAGTGAAGTTACATAAACCAGACTTACTCAATAATTCAGGCTGATATATATAACACCGAGCAGCAGCTCCCAACACAATCACCCCCCATCAGCAGGTCTCCCCATCTTTGTATAGCTGGGATCACACATTGCTAGACTAAGAGGGGCGATATGGAAGGACTCTTAAGTAATTTGCATGGGTGTAGATGAAACGGCAAACCTAAGGGAGGTGCACTTATTTTTAGCCGTGTTATGTGCATAAAGGTATAGCCCTGATGGAAAAGTTCCATGAGGCCCCAACTGAGGCCAATGTGTATGATGACATCATGTACTGCATAGAATGACATCACGATACGTTGAATCTCCAGGTTTTCAGGCTATGGGGGTTACTTGTTGTGACATGTGAACGTTTACTTCTCTCGTATGTTTATGAACCCTTCAGTGCCCTTGGAGATCTGGAAATCACAGAGGTTCATCCTGAAGGCCACTTTGTGAGGATCACTAACCGATCACTTGATAAAGAAGAAGACATTGGCAGTTACCTCCTGCAGCAGAACATTCGTGGACATCCTGTGTCCATCTATCGGTTTCCACCAAAATCTAGAGTCTTCGCAAGCTGTGAAGTCACTGTAAGCCAAGGGGAAGGGGAAACCTGTTGTGAGGTCACATCTTTAACAAAACTTGTTCAATAGTCAGGTCTTCAAGAAAGGTTCTTCAAATGTCAGGTCCTGAAGAAGGCTTTTTGTGGTCTCCTCTTGAAGAATTCATCAGTGGTCACTTATGGAAGAAGGCTTGTTCATGGCTCATGTCTTGAAGAGTTGTTCTTCAGTTGTCAGGCCCTGAAGGAGACTTGTTCAGTTCTCGTTGATGAGTTCTTCAGCTGTCTGATCTTGAAGAAGGCTTGCTCAATGGTTGAGTCTTGAAGACCAGTTCTTTAACAGTCTGAGCTTGACAGCTTTTTCTGTGGTTAGCCTTGGATAAAGGCTTCTTCAGTGGTCAGGTCTTAAGGGAGAGTTTTTGAGTGAAGTAGGATTAAGATGAGTTTACTGGACTGCAGATGAGTGGTCACATCTTGGAGATTATTTTTTTCAGTTGTCTAGTTTTGAATAAGTTATTTAGTAGTTGGGTTTTGAAGATGAATTGTACGAGTCGAGGACACATCTTATTAGATCTTAATGATGGGTTGGCCAGTGCTTTAGTGACATTAAAGAAAAACTGGTTTCAGTTCTTACTAGGTGAGTGAAACATCTCTTCTTAGACCAGCTCTTAACACCCTGACCTCTCTATAGTTCATCTTGCTTTGAAAACCTGGCCTTTGTTGAAGAGGCTGCTTGATAGGCCAACATTTCTGAAAGTCAACGTCTCATAGGTGAGAACTATACAGGGGTCAAGGGCAACATAACAGAAAAGCAACTACTATACCTTCTATGGTGCCCGAGGGAAGGTGGTTGTCCTATTCCCTTCCCCTATAGGCGCAGCCAATCTTTGCAAGTCTTCTTCGCCTTCATAGTCAAAGCAGTGCTAGTATACAAGGAAGGTGGGATTTGACTCAAGGGTCTTGGTGTCATTCTCTCCTACAAAAGTTGAAAAGATGAACAGATCTATGACTCTCCTATCCCTTCATGGGGTCAGTTTTGTCCATATAGAAGCATCCGAGGGACCTTTTTTCCATAATACAAGATACTTTATGGTGACCTACCATTAATACCAAAAACAGTCAACACTACAATGTATGACAGCAATACAAACATGATGTCATCTTTTCCATATTGATCCCAGGTTTGGGCGTCTGTGGCCGGTGTCCCTCATAAACCTCCCACTGACTTCGTGTGGAAAGAGCAGAACAAGTTTGTGACGGAACCAAAGTGCACAACCATATTGTGTAACCCACATGGACAAGTAAGATATTTCACATTAATCAGCTTTATATAAGAAGTGAAGGGTGACATTTTTGCAGCTCCATTACGTGCCATAGGTATCACTGAGGGGGTCACTGAGGGACACTATTACTGTGAGGGGTCACTGAAGGACACTAATACTGTGAGGGAGTCACTGAGGGGCACTATTACTGTGAAGGGTTTACTGAGGGGCACTATTACTGTGAGGGAGGCACTGAGGGGCACTATTACTGTGAGGGAGGCACTGAGGGGCACTATTACTGTGAGGGAGGCACTGAGGGGCACTATTACTGTGAGGGGATTACTGAGGGGCACTATTACCGTGAGGGGTATACTGAGGGGCACTATTACTGTGAAGGGGTCACTGAGGGCACTATTACTGTGAGGGAGGCACTGAGGGGCACTATTACTGTGAGGGGGTCACTGAGGGGCACTATTACTGCCAGCGGTCACTGAGGGGCACTATTACTGTGAGGGGGTCACTGAGGGGCACTGTTACTGTGAGGATTTTACTGAGGAGCACTATTACTGTAAGGGAGTCACTGAGGGGCACTATTACTGTGAGGGGGTCACTGAGGTGCACTATTACTGTAAGGGAGTCACTGAGGGGCACTAATACTGTGAGGGGGTCACTGAGGTGCACTATTACTGTGAGGGGGTCACTGAGGGGCACTATTACTGTGAGGGCGTCACTGAAGGGCACTATTACTGTAAGAGAGTCACTGAGGGGCACTATTACTGTAAGGGAGTCACTGAGGGGCACTATTACTGTAAGGGAGTCACTGAGGGGCACTATTACTAATGTGAGGGGATCACTGAGGGGCATTATTACTGTGAGGATTTTACTGAGGGGCACTATTACTGTAAGGTAGGCACTGAGGGGCACTATTACTGTGAGGGGTCACTGAGGAGCACTATTACTGTGAGGGAGGCACTGAGGGGCACTATTACTGTGAGGGAGGCACTGAGGAGCACTATTACTGTGAGCGGGTCACTGAGGGGCACTATTACTGTGAGCGGGTCACTGAGGGGCACTATTACTAATGTGAGGGGATCACTGAGGGGCACTATTACTGTGAAGGAGTCACTGAGGGGCACTATTACTGTGAAGGAGTCACTGAGGGGCACTATTACTGTGAGGGGGTCACTGAGGGACACATACTGTGAGGGGGTCACTGAGGGACACTATTACTGTGAGGGAGTCACTGAGGGGCACTATTACTGTGAGGGAGTCACTGAGGGGCACTATTACTGTGAAGGAGTCACTGAGGGGCACTATTACTGTGAGGGAGTCACTGAGGGGCACTATTACTGTGAAGGAGTCACTGAGGGGCACTATTACTGTGAGGGAGTCACTGAGGGGCACTATTACTGTGAGGGAGTCACTGAGGGGCACTATTACTGTAAGGGAGTCACTGAGGGGCACTATTACTGAGAGCGGGTCACTGAGGGGCACTATTACTAATGTGAGGGGATCACTGAGGGGCACTATTACTGTGAAGGAGTCACTGAGGGGCACTATTACTGTGAAGGAGTCACTGAGGGGCACTATTACTGTGAGGGGGTCACTGAGGGACACATACTGTGAGGGAGTCACTGAGGGGCACTATTACTGTGAGGGAGTCACTGAGGGGCACTATTACTGTGAGGGAGTCACTGAGGGGCACTATTACTGTAAGGGAGTCACTGAGGGGCACTAGTACTAATGTGAGGGGATCACTGAGGGGCATTATTACTGTGAGGATTTTACTGAGGGGCACTATTACTGTGAGGGAGGCACTGAGGGGCACTATTACTGTGAGGGAGTCACTGAGGGGCACTATTACTGTAAGGGAGTCACTGAGGGGCACTATTACTAATGTGAGGGGATCACTGAGGGGCATTATTACTGTGAGGATTTTACTGAAGGGCACTATTACTGTGAGGGAGGCACTGAGGGGCACTATTACTGTTAGGGAGGCACTGAGGGACACTATTACTGTGAGGGAGGCACTGAGGGACACTATTACTGTGAGGGAGGCACTGAGGGGCACTATTACTGTGAGGGAGGCACTGAGGGGCACTATTACTGTGAGGGAGGCACTGAGGGGCACTATTACTGTGAGGGAGGCACTGAGTGGCACTATTACTGTGAGGGAGGCACTGAGGGGCACTATTACTGTGAGGGAGGCACTGAGGGGCACTACTAATGTGCAGGGTTTACTGAGGGATACTATTACTGTGAGGGGTCACTGAGAGGCACTATTACTGTGAGGGAGGCACTGAGGGGCACTATTACTGTGAGGGGCCACTGAGGGGCACTATTACTGTGAAGGGCCACTGAGGGCCACTATTACTGTGAGGGAGCCACTGAGGGGCACTATGACTGTGAGGGAGTCACTGAGGGGCACTAATAATGTGAAGGGGTCACTGAAGGGCACTATTACTGTGAGGGAGGCACTGAGGGGCACTACTAATGTGCAGGGTATACTGAGAGATACTATTACTGTGAGGGGTCACTGAGAGGCACTATTAATGTGAGGGAGGCACTGAGGGACACTATTACTGTGAGGGGCCACTGAGGGGCACTATTACTGTGAGGGAGGCACTGAGGGACACTATTACTGTGAGGGGTCACTGAGGGGCACTATTACTGTGAGGGAGTCACTGAGGGGCACTATTACTGTGAGGGGGTCACTAAGGGGCACTATTACTGTGAGGGGGTCACTGAGGGGCACTATTACTGTGAGGGAGGCACTGAGGGGCACTAATAATGTGAAGGGGTCACTGAAGGGCACTATTAATGTGAGGGAGGCACTGAGGGACACTATTACTGTGAGGGAGGCACTGAGGGGTACTAATAATGTGAAGGGGTCACTGAAGGGCACTATTACTGTGAGGGAGGCACTGAGGGGCACTACTAATGTGCAGGGTATACTGAGAGATACTATTACTGTGAGGGAGTCACTGAGGGGCACTATTACTGTGAGGGAGGCACTGAGGGGCACTATTACTGTGAGGGAGGCACCGTCCAATGCCTCTCTGGGATCCGGACCTCCTACTGTGCTCACCAGACATTGGCCGTCCTATGAGTTCTTTGGGAGTTTCAGAAATCATCCAGCTGTAGACCTAATGGAGAGCGCCCATGAATGTGTCATCTGTAAAGGGTCACAGAAAAGTTTTCACTACCCCCCCCCCTCTTCATTTTACTGAGCAGTACAGACTACCCATATCAATAGTGACTGTCTGCCAGGGTGTGGTGGGTCAGAGGAGTCGGTGTAGACAAGAGGTGGGTGTTGGAGACCGGCCTCGGTCCTACAGGTGATAGAGGCCCCATGGGTCCTTCTGCTAGTCCAGGTCTATCTGCGCCCCTTTTGTTATGCGCCCGCATGCGTGGCCCATGAACAGAGGGCCCAGACCTTTACCCAAGTTGGAAGGAATCTATTGATAAGGTGTATTCCCCTTTCCTGCGTGATGTGTAGGCGCTGGCTTGGTTCACACCTCTCAAGGACAAAACAAGAAAATCATTGGAAAAATACGAAATCGTCAAATCTGAACCTAAAACCCCTTTGTCAGAGCCAGCGGAGGTGGAGGCCACGAAGGACGGAAGACGCCGGACACCAAAGTCGCCACCGGTTTATGGTAAACTGGAGAAAGTGCCGCGTCTACTGAGAAGGTAGAATGCTCCCCTGTGCTTCCTCAGCTGCTGCGGAACCTCGTATAGTGACAGAAGTGTTATTCTTCTACAGAGAGAAGATCCCGGCCGTCGTCCTTCCAGCTACATGCAGTCCATGGGCGCAGAGTACCGGATCTCCCACCCACCCTGACTTCAGCCCCGACCGCCTCCTGTTGTTGGGAAGGGATGGAAATGGCTTGTGTCGCCAGACGAGGTCTCACACTGCTAATGCAGCTCCCTCTGCAGGTAAGGAACAAGAATTACACTGATGGCCTAATTCTATCAAAATCAAGGCTGAGAAGGTTTCTCCAGCAGCAAGCTGCCCCCCGCCAGTGCTGGGGATGAATCCCGCCGTACTCCAGACCGATTGCTTCGCATGCTTTAGCACTGAAGTGGAGGGCCACAATGTACACCCTCATGGATACTTGTCTTTGTATGTCACACTACGGCTTACGAAGAGGAGGACGCCATGATGAATTGTTAATGGGAATGCCCCCATTTTGTCCGGCAGATGTCCTGAGCACGGGGCAGAGAAATAGCAAAGATCCAAATGGACACCGAAGGCGCAAGAACTACCGCGGGCCCGTCCGTTCAGCAGGGGTAAGACGTCAGCTTTCCACTGTGGACCAGGGCTGGGGGGACATCTGTAATGCTGTCCAGGTATAAACTGTTGGTTTCCTATCCTCAGGATAAGTCCTCAGTAGTAGACTAGCGGTAGTCTGTCGCCTGGGACCCCCTGTGCTTGTGCTCTGAGCTGATTTCTAAAGGAAGCAGACAGCTACGTTCTTACTGTTGTGGCCAGGCTTGGTACTACAGGCAAAGTTTCAATTCATTTGAATGGGAACTTGGCCTGTAATACCAAGTCTGGCCACTACACTAAAAATGGAGCTGTCTGCTTCTTGCAGAGTTCAGTTCAGTTTATGAGTGTGCTGGCCTGGCAAACAGCTGATTACTAAGGTGCTCTGACAATGGCCTGTGTCCATCTACTGTTGATGACTGGTCCTGAGGACAGGCCATGAGTAGTTTACAGCTGAACAACCCCTTGAATGTACTGTACCACCCAGACTGACTGCGGCATTAATTACTATTGGCTCCTGATGGCTGATTTTACAGTTTGCTCCCTTATAATGATGTTTCTTGTTATAAAGCTGCCAATTACCATGGTTACCTAGGAGCAACATCTGCATGGGGTGTATATATGTACCCATGTTCCCTTAAAGGCCGGCTCTGGTCTAGGAGAGCATTTGGGTAACAGCCACACTGACCCCCTGCCTATCCCCCCCCCCTTAGTATCATACGCGTAGAGTAGGTTCATCCTGTGGGCAGGGGCACCCCTTCCATGAGGCCACCTGAGACTGCAGGACCTCAGGGGGTGGCACTAGGGTGCCAGCCGGCTGCTATTTATTCCTTACTGGTCACTGATACTACAGGGGCCACTATGGGGGTCACTAATACTACAGGGGCCACTATGAGGGTCACTGATACTACAGGGGCCACTATGGGGGTCACTGATACTACAGGGGCCACTATGAGGGTCACTGATACTACAGGGGCCACTATGAGGGTCACTGATACTACAGGGGCCACTATGGGGGTCACTGATACTACAGGGGCCACTATGGGGATCACTGTTACTACTGGGGCCACTATGGGGATCACTGTTACTACTGGGGCCACTACGAGGGTCACTACAAAGGACACTATTAATACCGGGGGGTCAATATTACTACTAGGATCACTAGCAAGGTCACTTGGGGTGAGCAAGGGGGTTACCATTACTATGGAGGCCTCTAAGGGGGGCACTTACTATGGGGGTCACTAAGGGGGGCATTTACTATGGAGGCCTCTAAGGGGGGCACTTACTATGGGGGTCACTAAGGGGGGCATTTACTATGGAGGCCTCTAAGGGGGGCACTTACTATGGGGGTCACTAAGGGGGGCATTTACTATGGGGGTCACTAAGGGGGGCACTTACTATGGGGGTCACTAAGGGGGGCATTTACTATGGGGGTTACTAAGGGGGCATTTACTATGGAGGCCTCTAAGGGGGGCATTTACTATGGAGGCCTCTAAGGGGGGCACTTACTATGGGGGTCACTAAGGGGGGCATTTACTATGGAGGCCTCTAAGGGGGGTACTTACTATGGGGGTCACTAAGGGGGGCACTTACTATGGGGGTTACATATCTGTTGGTATCTTGGGTATTGCTGCTTTGTAAAATGATTGGGTTTTCTTGCCAGGATGGGGAGGGGCAGCATTAAGGCTGGGGGTGATGCCCCCCCTGCCTCTATCTGCCCTGGCGCGATGTGCTGCAGGTTGGTTCCGCTTGTGACCTGCAGACGCTTTCAGGATTGTAATAACTTTTGCAAAGAAGCCGATAAAGATGGTAATCAGGAGAATCGACGCCGTTACCGCCGGGCGCGGAAAGCAACTGTGAGGGGAGGCCGGCCCCCGAGGAGGCGCAAAACCTTACCCTACGATGCCCTCAGGACTGTATGTACAGGGCGCAGCTTTGTGCATCGTGAGTCCGCTGTTCATGCAAGTCTCTCAGCGCTCGCCCGCCGCTCGCCCGGGTAAATGTGGTCTGAAGAGCAAAGGTCGCACATCCAATGTGTAAAGGCAAGAAATACCTTGGGGCCCCTCAGACTACAGGGCCACAGCCTCCACACCCCGATAGTTACACCTCAGCTTCTCATTAGGGCCACTGCAGAAGTGATTTCCTGAATGCCAACAGGGACATCTAGTGTGCAGAGATGGAACTGCATGCCCTCTCCAAGAGAGATCAAGCCTACAGCAACGCTAATTTCAAGCTTTCTAATATTCCCCAGATTTGAATAGAATACCAGAACTGCGGTGAAGACTGACACACTGGCAGAGCAGTAGCAGTCACAGTTTGTTGAAAGCTGGTAACTGGAGAGCGTGCAGGATAATACACTGATGTGCCAAAAGTCATGGGACAGGAACTAGTACTGTGTAGGACCCCTCTAGCCCAACAACCTGACGTGGCATTGACTCCACAAGTGGACAGAAGACGTCTGGTAGGATGTTGTGCCGTCTGGATGCCCCCACAGCCTCGGGGTATTTGTAGGTGTGAATGGACCTCTCCACCACTTCCCATAAATGCTGGATCGGGCTCATGTCAGGGGAACGTGCCGGCCGAAACATTCATAGAACTCTCCAGAACGCTCCTCCAACCGGTTCTGGACAACTTGGGCCCGATGGCTCGGCGCATTATCCTGCTGGAGTATCCCATCATTGTGGGGGACATGAAGTCCATGAAGGGGCTACAGTGAAACATAGCGGGAAGCGGTCAGTGACGTGTTTAGGCGGACCAGTGGACCCAACCCATGCCCTGAGAGCACCGCCCGGTATGGAGCCACCACCAGCCTGCACCGCGGCTACATGGGGTCTGGGCCACATGGGAACCCAACCACCAGCCTGAAACAGCCGGTACTGTGACTCATCGGACGCCCGGTGCCAGCCCTCTAGGCTCCGGGTAGCAGGTGAGGCGCTGTGCCCGGTGTTGTGGTGGTAACAGATGCCCCGATCACCTGCAGTAAGGCCCCTTCATCATCCACCTACTCGTGGCACCTCAGTGTATGCCCTCCTGTCCAGGAGGACGGCACATCGCTGATGGGGATCTAATAGATGTCCGTCTGTTAAGGCGGGGCTCTGAGGCCTCATGTCCGCGGCACGCAGTGCGCCGCTGCGGATCTGAGCCTCAGATTAATTGCGGGTGGTCGCGGATTCTGTTTTTTCCGCACTGGTGGACGCTGATTTGAATTGCGATTCCGCACGGAAATTAATGAAAAACAAAATGGCCGACAGATGTTTCTGAGAAATCCCCTTTTCCCACCTACCAGGCTTCAAATCCGCGCCTGTGATCCGAAAATGTATTTAAATGTGTGTGCGGATCGCCGCGGATCTGCGACTCCCATAGACTTCAATGGTGCAAGATCCGCCTGGAATCCACAATAAAACGGAGCATGCTGCGATCTTAGATCGGCGCGGATAGTAAATAAATACCATAAAATCCATCGCTGGAGCTCCATTCATGTCTAGGGGCGGTCAAATCCACGCGGATTCCGCTAATAACATCCGCCCGTGGACATTGGCCCTAAGACTTCTGCCTGGAAGCTCCTCCTCCGTCTCTGCGCAGCATCGGACAGCGTTACGCACTTTGCGGTACAGAACCTCCATTTCCAACTTCTGAAGCCGCATCCCCCTCCCACGTCCCGGGGATCTGGATGCCGTAGATCAATCAGGATTGTGGTGTGATTACTGACCCCCATGTATCATCCGGGCTCCAGGCTGCACCCCCTCAGTAGATGGAAGCCGGCCTGTGTCGGATCAGTCACTGGCGTCACGCTGATGTGGTGCGATTACTGACCCCCATGTATCATCCGGGCTCCAGGCTCCACCCCCTCAGTAGATGGAAGCCGGCCTGTGTCGGATCGGTCACTGGCGTCACGCTGATGTGGTGTGATTACTGCCCCCCATGTATCATCCGGGCTCCAGGCTGCACCCCCTCAGTAGATGGAAGCCGGCCTGTGTCGGATCGGTCACTGGCGTCACGCTGATGTGGTGTGATTACTGCCCCCCATGTATCATCCGGGCTCCAGGCTGCACCCCCTCAGTAGATGGAAGCCGGCCTGTGTCGGATCGGTCACTGGCGTCACGCTGATGTGTTGCTCTTTCTCTTGCAGCCCAATTCCAGAGGAGTCCTGTACCTGGGATATTCATCGCCTCCGGGGTCCGTCCTGCAGAAATACTTGGCTAACTCCTCCTATAACATCCGACTGGCGAGCCACGTGTCTCTCGCCCCCACAATCCTGTCCAGCGTCTGATGCTACAGCACAAGAGAAGGTTCATGTACCGTTCTATATATACCGATGCATTAAAGGGAATGTCCCTTGTAGACCCAACGTCCTGTACGCAGTGACTTCATATACATCATGTGTGTCAAACACAAGGCCCACTGCCTCGTGTTATGTAGCCCGCGGCGTACCGACGCCGCTCACCACTGTAGCGATTACTAGCTGGGGTGCCGCAGCTCCCCCCTGTTACTGCTGATCCCGGCACACACACTGACGTCAGTGTGCAGCTGGGATCCTCCTCCCCTGAGTCCCCTGCTCTTCAGTTCCACAGGAGAGGACTCAGGGAGGAAGCGTGTCGGGCGCACACACTGACGTCAGTGTGTAGCCGAGCTCAGCGCGAGCAGAAGGAGAGCAGCGCTGATTGCAGGGAGCAGGTAAGTATATGGGTTGGGGGAGGGTTAATATTACTGCTGCTGGGGATGATGTTGCTGAGGGGTTATTACTAGAGAGGGGGTATATATTACTATGTCGCTATCACTACTGGGGCCTCTGTGGGGGGGTCAATATTTTTACTGCGACCACTATAGGGGTCACTATTAGGGCTCGTTCACACGGGTGTAATCGTATTTCGGTCGCACAGATACGCTGCGTATTTGCACAATCGATAATCGCTTATGCCCGCATATTTGCGTATGTAAGAAAGAACGCAGATGGGCCCCTGAGATGGTGCGCATATATAAAGAGAATACATAGGCTTCCTGCGCATTCACCAGGTATTTGCGCGGCCCGTTCACTCCAATGGCCTATCGGGGTGCAGTATGTAACAATATAGGTCCTGCTGTGTGACAATATACATCATGTGAATGACTCACTGACAGCAATGGCTTCTATTCACTGCATATTATGTATGCAAATACGCTGGTGTGAACGAGTCCTTACTATACTGTCTTACAACCGGCCCTTTGAAGGTCACCATAAGCCCGATGTGGCCCTCGGTGACAATGAGTTTGACACCCCTGATATACACCCTGCTGACAGAAGTATTGGGATGCACATAGAAGGGGGTGAAATGTAATTGTATCCACATTTGTAGAGACACGGAGCTGCACCCAAGTATGGCCACGGGTAGGTGATGCCGCATTGACCAGAATATCTCTGTACCCGTTGGTGAGGGTGGACCTCACTATAACCAGTGGTCCTCATCCTTCCCAGCAGAAAACCCCCAACACCATAACAGAACCTCCTCGAGACCTCACTGTTGGGACGATGCAGTCACATAGAAACCGCTCTCCAGGCAACCGCCAGACCCAAGTGCCGCATTCCAACCAGAAGATTGGGTCCTGTGATTCATCCACAACACTTGCTTCCACTCACTTACAGTCCGTCGCTCCGAGCCCCATCGCAGGCGCCGCTGTGCAGTCACTGCTGTGATGTTTTGTGCAGCCGCTCGTCCATGGTAACCCTTCACATGCCGTTCCCTACGGAGAGTTCTGGTGCTAATGGATGTCCCAACAGCCTGTGAGACCCCCTGAGCGAGGGCAGACAATGTGTGTGATGTCTTCACAGCTCCTACAAGGCTTCGCTGTCCACATTCTGTCAGTTTACGAAGTCTCCCTGAACGTGGTGGCACCGCACACACCGGAGGGCTTCCATCTCCCAATAACATGGCCAACAGTGGACTCTGGAAGGTCCAGAAGCTGCAATGTCCGTACTGATTGGTTGGTGACATCCCCCCACCAGACCCCGTTGTCAGCTCTACACCTGGTGACATCCCCCCATCAGACCCCGTTGTCAGCTCTACACCTGGTGACATCCCCCCATCAGACCCCATTGTCAGCTCTACACCTGGTGACATCCCCCCATCAGACCCCGTTGTCAGCTCTACACCTGGTGACATCCCCCCGCCAGACCCCGTCGTCAGCTCTACACCTGGTGACATCCCACCACCAGACCCCCGTTGTCAGCTCTACACCTGGTGACATCCTCCCATCAGACCCCGTTGTCAGCTCTACACCTGGTGACATCCCCCCATCAGACCCCGTTGTCAGCTCTACACCTGGTGACATCCCCCCGCCAGACCCCGTCGTCAGCTCTACACCTGGTGCCATCCCTCCACCAGCCCCTGTTGTCAGCTCTACACCTGGTGCCATCCCCCCACAAGACCCCGTTGTCAGCCCTACACCTGGTGACATCGCCCTGCCAGACCAAGTTATCAGCTCTACACCTGGTGACATCCCCTCACCAGACCCAGTTGTCAGCTCTACAGCTGGTGCCATCCCCCCACCAGACCCCGTTGTCAGCTCTACACCAGGTGACATCCCACCACCAGACCCCGTTGTCAGCTCTACACCTGGTAACATCCCCCCACCAGACCCTGATGTCAGTTCTACACCTGATGACATCACCCCACCAGACCCCGTGGTCAGCTTTACACCTGGTGACATCCCCTCACCAGACCCTGTTTTCAGCTCTACACCTGGTGACATCCCCCCACCAGACCCGGTTGACGGTTCTACACCTGGTGACATCCCCCCCACCAGACCCCGTTGTTAGCTCTTCACCTGGTGACATCCCCCCACCAGACCCTGATGTCAGCTCTACACCTGATGACATCCCCCACCAGACCCTGATGTCAGCTGTACACCTGGTGACATCCCCTCACCAGACCCTGTTTTCAGCTCTACACCTGGTGACATAACCCCTGCCAGACCCCGTTGTCAGCTCTACACCTGGTAACATCCCCCCACCGGACCGCGTTGTCAGCTCTACACCTGGTGACATCCCCCCCACCAGACCCCGTTGTCAGCTCTACACCTGGGGGCATCTAACCGCCAGACTCTGTTGTCAGCTCTACACCTGGTGACATCCCCCCACCAGACCCCGTTGTCAGCTCTACACCTGGTGACATCCCACCACCAGACCCCGTTGACGGCTCTACACCTGGTGACAACCTCCCACCAGACCCCGTTGTCAGCTCTACATCTGGTGACATCCCCGCACCAGACCCTGTTGACGGCTCTACACCTGGTGACATCCCACCGCCAGACCCCGTTGTCAGCTCTACACCTGGTAAAATCCCAACACCAGAACCCGTTATCAGCTCTACACCTGGTGACATCCCCCTACCAGACCCTGTTGTCAGCGTTACACCTGGTAACATCCCCCCACCAGACCCCATTGTCAGCTCTACACCTGGTGACATCCCCCCACCAGACCCCGCTGTCAGCTCTACACCTGGTGACATCCCCCCACCAGACCCCGATGTCAGCTCTACACCTGGTGACATCCCACCACCAGACCCCGTTGACGGCTCTACACCTGGTGACAACCTCCCACCAGACCCCGTTGTCAGCTCTACATCTGGTGACATCTCCGCACCAGACCCTGTTGACGGCTCTACACCTGGTGACATCCCACCGCCAGACCCCGTTGTCAGCTCTACACCTGGTAAAATCCCAACACCAGAACCCGTTATCAGCTCTACACCTGGTGACATCCCCCTACCAGACCCCGTTGTCAGCGTTACACCTGGTAACATCCCCCCACCAGACCCCATTGTCAGCTCTACACCTGGTGACATCCCCCCACCAGACCCCGCTGTCAGCTCTACACCTGGTGACATCCCCCCACCGGACCCCGATGTCAGCTCTACACCTGGTGACATCCCCGCACCAGACCCCGTTGACGGCTCTACACCTGGTGACAACCCCCCACCAGACCCCGTTGTCAGCTCTACACCTGGTGACATCCCCCCACCAGACCCCGTTGTCAGCTCTACACCTGGTGACATCCCCCCACCAGACCCCGTTGTCAGCTCTACACCTGGTGACATCCCCCCACCAGACCCAATTGTCAGCTCTACACCTGGTGACATCCCCCCACCAGACCCAGTTGTCAGCTCTACAGCTGGTGCCATCCCCCCACCAGACCCCGTTGTCAGCTCTACACCAGGTGACATCCCACCACCAGACCCCGTTGTCAGCTCTACACCTTGTAACATCCCCCCACCAGACCCTGATGTCAGTTCTACACCTGATGACATCACCCCACCAGACCCCGTTGTCAGCTCTACACCTGGTGACATCCCCCCACCAGACCCCGTTGTCAGCTCTACACCTGGTGACATCCCCCCACCAGACCCCGTGGTCAGCTTTACACCTGGTGACATCCCCTCACCAGACCCTGTTTTCAGCTCTACACCTGGTGACATCCCCCCACCAGACCCGGTTGACGGCTCTACACCTGGTGACATCCCCCCCCCCACCGCCAGACCCCGTTGTCAGCTCTACACCTGGTGAAATCCCAACACCAGAACCCGTTATCAGCTCTACACCTGGTGACATCCCCCTACCAGACCCCGTACCAGACCCCGTTGTCAGCGTTACACCTGGTAACATCCCCCCACCAGACCCCATTGTCAGCTCTACACCTGGTGACATCCCCCCACCAGACCCCGCTGTCAGCTCTACACCTGGTGACAACCCCCCACCAGACCCCGTTGTCAGCTCTACACCTGGTAACATCCCCCCACCAGACCCCGTTGTCAGCTCTACACCTGGTGACATCTCACCACCAGACCCCGTTGTCAGCTCTACACCTGGTAACATCCCCCCACCAGACCCCGTTGTCAGCTCTACACCTGGTAACATCCCCCCACCAGACCCCGTTATCAGCTCTACACCTGGTGACATCCCCCCACCGGACCCCGTTGTCAGCTCTACACCTGGTAACATCCCCCCACCAGACCCCGTTGTCAGCTCTACACCTGGTAACATCCCCCCACCAGACCCCGTTATCAGCTCTACACCTGGTGACATCCCCCCACCGGACCCCGTTGTCAGCTCTACACCTGGTGACATCCCCCCACCAGACCCTGTTGTCAGCTCTACACCTGATGACATCCCCCCACCAGACCCCATTGTCAGCTCTACACCTGGTGACATCCCCTCACCAGACCCCGTTGTCAGCTCTACACCTGGTGACAACCCCCCACCAGACCCCGTTGTCAGCTCTACACTTGGTGACATCCCCGCACCAGACCCTGTTGTCGTCACCAGGTGTAGAGCTATCACCCCACCAGCCCCCATTGTCAGCTGTACACCTCGTGACATCCCCCCACCAGACCCTGTTGTCAGCTCTACACCTGGTGACATCCCCCCCACCAGACCCCGTTGTCAGCTCTACACCTGGTGACATCCCCCCCCCACCAGACCCCGTTGTCAGCTCTACACCTGGCGACATCCCCCCAACAGACCCCATTATCAGCTCTACACCTGGTGACATCCCCCCACCAGCCCCTGTTGTCAGCTCTACACTTGGTGACATCCCCCCGCCAGACCCCGTTGTCAGCTCTACACCTGGTGACATCCCCCCGCCAGACCCCGTTGTCAGCTCTACACCTGGTGACATCCCCCCACCAGACCCTGTTTTCAGCTCTACACCTGGTGACATCCCCCACCAGACCCCGTTGTCATCCCTCCACCTGGTGACATCCCCCCACCAGACCCCGTTGTCAGCTCTACACCTGGGGACATCCCCCCACCAGACCCCGTTGTCAGTTTTACACCTGGTGACATCCCCCCCACCAGACCCAGTTGTCAGCTCTACACCTGGTGACACCCCCCCACCAGACCCAGTTGTCAGCTCTACACCTGGTGACACCTTATCACTAGACCCCGTTGTCAGCTCTACACCTGGTGACATCCCCCCACCAGACCCCGTTGTCAGCTCTACACCTGGTGACATCCCCCCACCAGACCCCGTTGTCAGCTCTACACCTGGTGACATCCCCCCCACCAGACCCCATTGTCAGCTCTACACCTGGTGACACCCCACCACCAGACCCCGTTGTCAACATTATATTGGTCTGAGTTCCAATTTTCTGACACAGAGCTACGAGTCCCCTGCCTATAGCTATACAGATAAATCATAACATTTTTAGTAAATTGTCTGTGCACTTCTCTGTAATCTGCTAGGCACCCGCTAGGTGGCAGCAGATGCTACTCTTTTCCTTTCTTGCCCTCATCTCTAGACGAAGCTGGACTGTAGTTTGTCTCCACCTAGTAGCAGCAATGTGAATTGCAGACTCCTCACTTGGATGTACCTGTCTTCTGTTCAGCTGCCACAAGATGGCAGTAAAGGATGTTCTTGTCATCCATAGGCTTCTGTTGTGCCTATGTAAGATAGACTTTGTACTCTGTCTCCACCTTGTGGCACCTTAATAGAATGCAGTAATATTTTTTTGTCTATACTGAAATGATTGTAAATGAAACAAACAGCGGAATGGATTTAATATTTGATAAATATTTTAGTATTTATAAAGCACATAAAGAATGAGCCCCGCCCCTCCCATTTCCCCGTGTGACATCACTTGGGTTGGCGTTATGGAGTAAAATTTCATCTGTGCAAGTTTGATAACAGAAGTAAACCAGCCAGGAACAAGTTTCTTCCTCAGGAGGAGCTGCTGCGATCCGCCTGTCGTCCCGTCACTCAGATCGTCACCTTCAGGGGCGTGGCTAAATACTCATGGAGCATGGCGCAAAAAGTCTGACTTCCCCTGCCACACGCAATTTCTTTTCACTGCTGCAGCCTGTCCATCACCTTCAGCTGCATCACTTGGTCTCCTAAGTGGCTCATTCATACAGCACTAGCAGTCAGGGGGAGCAGTTTACAACTGTGACCCCTATAGCTCCACCACTGATCGCTGGGCTCTCGCTTACAACATACAGCTTTGTGCATTACTAGATTCTTAAAGTGGGCTTATGGCACAAAAAAACCCCATCTGCTCTGCCATTCTTCTATGGTATCTGGTCGTCGCAGGAACTGAGCCAGGATGCAATACCAAACACAGCCACAGAGACATGAGTGGCGCTATTTCTGGAACAAAAAAAGTTGCCAATTTTTTCCCAGATACCTAAAACTCCTTTAAAGTGAATGTCCATCTTAAAGGGGTTGTCTGGGGTTAGAAAAACATGGCTGCTTTCTTACAAAGACAACTTCCCTCCCCATGACGTAAGGGTATGTCATGGGAGCCGGGTATTTCCCGCAAAATGACGTACCCTTTCGTCATAGGGATAGTGCGAGATCATGACAGATCTCACGCTATCCCGCAGCGGGAGCCGGATGTCAGTCATAGCCGGCCTCCCACTGCTACAGCGGGGTCCATCAGAGATGCACCCCCCGCTGTTAACCCCTTCCCTGCTGTGATCTATGTAGAGCCTTCTGTGAAGTTGCCGGGCTCTCGCAATATAATCGCAGAGAGCCCGGCTGGTTGCCATGGCAACAGGACGCCAGATACCAGCGTTCTGTATTGGCAGAGCCTGTGATCGCTGTTTAAGTGATAAGGCATGCCAGGACAGAAGTCCTGCCATGCCTTATCACAGCGATCATCAGTGCAGCAGTGTAAGTCCCTCAGAGGGACACAGATGGTGTAAAAAAAGACAAAAAAATGTACAAAAAAGAAAAATGTAAAAAAAAAACCTTTTAGGTGCTCTTTCTTAGATTAGCATAAAAAAGGTAAAAAACAAAAAATGAAAATCCCCCATATTTGGTGTCAACACGTCCGTAACGCCGCGTACAATAAGGGGAACATGCTTTTTATTCTGCACGGCAAAAAGCATAAAGAAACCGCCAAAAAACAAATCTTTAGCATTTTGCCTCCCAAAAAATGCAATAAAAGTGATCCAAAAAGCCGTATGTTCCCCAAAATGGTACCAATAAATACTACATCTCGTCTCGCAAAACACACGCCCTCACAGAGCTCCGTCCATGGAAAAATAAAAAAGTTACAGGACTTTAAATGCAGCGACTTGGAAAAAAAAAAAGATGTCCCAAAAAGGGTTTTATCGCAGAAAAAGGGAAAAACCGAAAAAAAAAATATAAGAATTTTGGTATTATTGTAACCGTACCGACCGCAGAAAAAATGGGTTGTGTCATTTATGCTGCATGACTAACGCTATGAAAAAACCCCACAATCTATGGCAGAATTGATGCGTTTTCTCTCCCTGCGATCGTAAAAAGATTAATGAAAGTTTTACAATGTAGTCAACGGACCCAAAAACAGCACCATGAAAAAGTACAGTTCGCCGCACAAAAAACAAGCCCTCATACGGCCGCAGCGACAGAAAAGTAAAAAAGTTATGGCTTTTGAAAAAGGGAAATGAAAATCCGCAAAAATGGTTGTGTCCTTAAGGGGTTAAATAGCAGTTTTCTATCTTTTTGGCTCATTTGTTACTATATGCATTTTCCCACTTCTGTCTCCTCTAGTGTTGCTGGGCAATAAACCCCTCCATCCCGTTCATTAGCTGTACAAGGATGGGGTCAGCCGCTGGACTCGTGTAATCTAACAAGCCACTCCCAGCTGTAGTCTTGTGGCTTGACCTATAAATCTGGTGGCACCCATGGGTGTCCGGGGTCAAGTGTCAATGCAGTCACATGACGCAGCTCAACAGGGCAGGAGGCAGATAAACTCCATGCTCACTCATACCCTGCACATTAATACCCTCATCTTCACGCCAACCTCCACGACTATCCTCACTACAAGCCTTAACACTTTCTTCCTCCGCCCCAACACCCTCCATCCACCCTGGCCGACCAACTGGTTGTGCGCCCGCTGACAGCGCCGCAAATGTACGGAGCTCAGAGCGGCCGTCTGTGAAGTAGCTGGAGCTTGGAACTGCAAGTGCGGTTCTCATTGAAATCAATTTGAGCCATGCCTGCAGTTACAAGCACCATCCACTTCAGAGGTTGGAGCAGAGACTTCCACTACGGCCCCTGTGTATTTGGGGCGCTGTCAAAGGGCGCACAATCAGTTGATGGGCCAGAGTCCCGAGCAACAAACCCCAGCCGATCAACTATTGATGACCTACCCTGAGGACAGTATTCTCTCTGGAATACCCCTTTAGGTAACAGTAGAGTGAAGGCTGTTTGTTGAGTCCCATATCAGTAATATTTACTCTGTTGGCTCCATCGTATCTGGAAACTTGTCTCGCTCCACCTCCCGTGTCAGACCGGTAGGTAGCTAAGTATAGAAGTGCTTGAGTAGTGGCGTTGGTGCCCTTACAGGGTACTGGATCTGCTAGGAGGGCACAGAGCCGGCTTCCCTTTATTACTGTCCAATCAAAAGTGTAATGCAGGAAAACCCCTCCAACAGCGAAGGCAGTCCTTGGTTCTGAGTAATCCCCCTGCGAGTGCCCTCATATGACCTTAATGTAGGCCGGTTCACAATGCGGCTTTTGTTGGTCTCCTCCATGCTTTCTGTAATACTGCGCCTTATGTTAGGATTGTACAAGATGACAGGAATGTGTATCCAATCTACAAGACAAGATTAACCCCTTGTCCTCTGTCTCCTCCCCACTGCTATTTTTCTAGTGACACACCTACTTTAGGGCTTCTTTGTTGCAGGATGTATTTTTTCATGGTACCATTTAATGTACTGGAAAACCTTTAAAAACCTCTAAATGTTTAGGAGTGGGGGAAATGCAACTGTGTCATTTTTAATAATTTTTTTCTTTGGGGCTACCTCCAGGAAGGGACATTGGTGTGGGTGAGATTCAGGGAGCCCCACGCCGTGCGTACCTGTGCACACTACTAGTAGCGTAATAAACTGTGCTAGACGCAGTGTGGATCTGGTTCAGGCACTTACCAGCCAGTTTCGTATCATGTCTGTACAGGATCCTAGTTCTGCAAGTGCTGGCGTTAATGCTGCAGATAACGGACATCATGCAGCTGCTGTCCGCCATTAAGTCCGTGCCTGCAGCTTTTGATTTGTCTGCACAATCTGAACCCAGGCTTGATCTACCAGACCTTCTTTTCCTGAAGCCTGCAAGTTATATTTTCGTTTAAGGCCAGTTTCCTCAGGGGATGAGGCCCAGCGTGTGGGAATAGTTATCTCCCAGTTACAGGGAGACCCTCAGGCCTGGGCATAGTTATCTCCCGGAAGACCCTCAGGCCTGGGCATAGTTATCTCCCAGTTACAGGGAGACCCTCAGGCCTGGGCATAGTTATCTCCCGGAAGACCCTCAGGCCTGGGCATAGTTATCTCCCGGAAGACCCTCAGGCCTGGGCATAGTTATCTCCCGGAAGACCCTCAGGCCTGGGCATAGTTATCTCCCGGTTACAGGGAGACCCTCAGGCCTGGGCATAGTTATCTCCCGGGAGACCCTCAGGCCTGGGCATAGTTATCTTACGGTCACAGGGAGACCCTCAGGCCTGGGCATAGTTATCTCCCAGGAGACCCTCAGGCCTGGGCATAGTTATCTCCCAGGAGACTCTCAGGCCTGGGCATAGTTATCTCCCGGGAGGCCCTCAGGCCTGGGCATAGTTATCTTCCGGTCACAGGGAGACCCTCAGGCCTGGGCATAGTTATCTCCCAGGAGACCCTCAGGCCTGGGCATAGTTATCTCCCAGGAGACTCTCAGGCCTGGGCATAGTTATCTTCCGGTCACAGGGAGACCCTCAGGCCTGGGCATAGTTATCTCCCAGGAGACCCTCAGGCCTGGGCATAGTTATCTCCCAGGAGACTCTCAGGCCTGGGCATAGTTATCTCCCGGGAGGCCCTCAGGCCTGGGCATAGTTATCTTCCGGTCACAGGGAGACCCTCAGGCCTGGGCATAGTTATCTCCCAGGAGACCCTCAGGCCTGGGCATAGTTATCTCCCAGGAGACTCTCAGGCCTGGGCATAGTTATCTCCCGGGAGACCCTCAGGCCTGGGCATAGTTATCTTCTGGTCACAGGGAGACCCTCAGGCCTGGGCATAGTTATCTCCCAGGAGACCCTCAGGCCTGGGCATAGTTATCTCCCAGGAGACCCTCAGGCCTGGGCATAGTTATCTCCCAGGAGACTCTCAGGCCTGGGCATAGTTATCTCCCGGGAGGCCCTCAGGCCTGGGCATAGTTATCTTCCGGTCACAGGGAGACCCTCAGGCCTGGGCATAGTTATCTTCTGGTCACAGGGAGACCCTCAGGCCTGGGCATAGTTATCTCCCAGGAGACCCTCAGGCCTGGGCATAGTTATCTCCCAGGAGACCCTCAGGCCTGGGCATAGTTATCTTCCGGTTACAGGGAGACTCTCAGGCCTGGGCATAGTTATCTTCTGGTCACAGGGAGACCCTCAGGCCTGGGCATAGTTATCTCCCAGGAGACCCTCAGGCCTGGGCATAGTTATCTCCCAGGAGACTCTCAGGCCTGGGCATAGTTATCTCCCGGGAGGCCCTCAGGCCTGGGCATAGTTATCTCCCGGTTACAGGGAGGCCCTCAGGCCTGTGCATAGTTATCTCCCGGCTACAGGGAGACCCTCAGGCCTGGGCATAGTTATCTCCCGGGAGACCCTCAGGCCTGGGCATTTTCCCTTTCTCCTGCCTCATCTACTGTCTTCAGTTGACAGTTTTTTCTCAGCTCTAGGCTTGCTCTATGAGGATCCGGATCGTCTGGCCCTCGCTGAAAGTAAAATCCGCATGATACTACAAGGCAACCGTCCTGCCGGACTACTGTGCGGAGTTTCAGCGCTGGGCAAACGAGACCCAGTGGAATGATCCAGCTTTGAGAAGCCAGTTCTGTTTTGGTCTGTCATGCAGGGTGATGAATGCAATGGTTCAGTACTACACCTTGCACGATGGAGGATGCCATGGCCTTGGCTATAAGGCTTGATTGCTGCCTGCGTTAGAGAAAGCAGAAGACTATGTTTGAGTCTCCTTCCTCATCGTCCATATCCTCTGAAGAGGTTGCGGATGAACCTATGGAGATAGGGACAGTCTCTACTAATAAAGCACATAGGGATATTCGCCTAATGAGAGGTTTGTGCTTCTATTGTGGGCATGATGAGCACTTTATTCACAGTTGTCCAGTGAGACCCCAGAACAAGCGACCAGTGATTCAGCGGGATCCTCAAGTTGCTTGGTTGGCGAAGTCCAGGCAAGACGTCTCGGCTGAGGTAATATTAGATGATAACCTCATATCTGCTGGTGTTTGTCTGCATAGCGGGTCGGACAGTAATGGGAATAATTCTCAGTTTGCCCTAAAAGCTGATCTGACGATAGAGACTCTCCCTAAACCAATGTCACTTCCCACTGTAGACCCGTCCCCGTTATGCTGAGGCACATTGCTGCGGATGTGCGTTTAAGGGTCAGGCGGTTCCATGTGGAAGCTATATCCTTGTATGTATGTGAGGGCCTGCCCTCTGATATAATCCTTGGATTACCCTGGTTTAAAATTCATAACCCAATTGTCAACTGGGTTTCTAATGAGATTTCTGGGTGGGGAACCCATTGTGTAACCAAGTGTATTCCTGCGAACACCCCTGTCAGGGACTATTAGCTCTCATCCCGGTTCTGGGAAAAGTAATGATTTTTTTTGGCTCCCCTCTGGCTCGTACACCTGTTCATTACAGACTATTGTGACTGAGGCTGATTGTGTCACAATATGCCCGTATGCATAAGTCCTGTAAGACGTTCCGTCCATTGAAGGAGTTGATATATAAATATATATTTTTTTTGCGCCAAGAGTCCAGAGGCCCCTTTTTTTGAGAGGGGATAGTGTCACCAAACTGTTCATCAACAAAGAAGGTACTTCCAACATTATAACTCTAGAGTCTGCACCTCCTCATGTCACCAAGGACTGGTCACGCTAACAGGCTCCAAGAACCAGCAATGACTAATGCACTGAAAGATTGCCAATTTACCCTGAGGTCCTCAGACACACAAAGGGGTGTCATCCGTTGGTAGGCTGAACTGTTAACACCCCCAACTATGGCCTTTCATGTGCGGGCTTGGATTTGCCCCTAAGCTCCGTAAAGGCTCACTTTCTTTAATTCTTTACAAGTTGGTTTTTCAATGTTCTAAAACCGATTTCTTTTCTCTTACCAAAAGCTATATTTCCCTACCCTCTCCACTCCAAAATAGCATCACCTTCCAGAATCTCCTCTTGTCCACCATGACCTATCACCAGAACAACCATTTGCGAATAAGACATATTGCTTAGACTAAAATGGGTCTTCATAGGCTCCTTCCCGGGAAAGCCAAATGGAGTTAAATTTGCTATCGCTAAATGCTAAAGGCCTCAACTCACCTCACAAGAGATCAGCTTTGTGGGGAGAGGCTATCTCTTCTAAGGTGGACATTGTTTGCGTCCAGGAGACTCACTTCGGCCAGAACAAGGTCTCCACTCTCTCACCCCAAGCATTCCAAAAGCTTTTTAGCTAATGCCCCCAAGAAGAAGGTTGGTGTCCTAATAGCTATAAGACACTCATTAGAATTTCAACTTGTCGAAGAAATCGTGGACTCTGGGGGAAGGTTCCTGATTCTTGTCTGCAGGATTGAGGGTCTCCCCTTGGCCATATCCAACATTTATGCTCAAATTAAAAGCAAATTAGATTCCTGGACAGGGTGATGAGGAGACTAAAGAAGGCCCAACAGGGCGACCTGGTCTTGTGTGCAGACTTTAACCTCCATAGCAGATAATACTCTAGACACTAGCTCCTCTGGTGGAAGAGGAGGCCCGACCTTATCCCCCTGGCTCCACAGAACAAACCTGTTTGACTACTTTTAGATGTCTAAATGTTAACTCCTGAGAGTACTCCTTCCATTCATTTCGCCATAAATCATTTTCTAGGATTGATATGTTCTTGGCAGATTTCCCAATTTTAAAGAGAGTCCAAGAAGCTAAGGTCGGTGTGACTTCATGGTCAGACCACATCCCAATTACACTTAAATTGAAGTTAGGTCCCCAGGTTCCATCTTTCGGAAACTGGAGAAATAATACATTCTTAATGAAAAACCATAAATTCCAGAAGGTTGTTCGGGAAGCTCTTGAAGACTAGTTCAGGTTCAATGACTCCCCTGGAGCATGTTGATCCATTCTGTGGAATGCTCACAAATCTGTGATCAGAGGAGTGATGATTCAACAGGGCTCCATTTACAAAAAAATAAAGAGATATGATCTTCAAAAACATATTAACGGAGCTAGGGGGGTTAGAAAAAGATCTACAAAACGCACCATTGACCGCTCTGCGTAACAAATGTAGGAATATGAGACTTAGAGCACGTAATATCCTTATAGATAAACATGAGAAAAATCTAAAAAGCCTCAAGCCCTCCTACTATATCAATAATATTAAATTCACTCAGCTAATGGCCAACAGAGTAAAACAAAAAGAACAAAGAAAAGGATTCCTTCTATAGTGGATCCAACTTTGGGCAATAAAATCTCGAACCCAACAGAAATAGCCGAAGTCTTTAGAAACTTCTATCAGTCCCTGTATAACCTTAACAAAGAGCCCTCCTTGTCACAGACCACTTTCTGTCCTCCATCCAACTCCCAAAATTAAATAAAAACAGTTGGAGGATCTAAATGCTCCTATTTCTTTAAAAGAAATTTTGCATATTCTCAATAAATCCAAGAACGACAAGGCTGTAGGCCCAGACGGCTTCACCAACGGATATGATAAAACTCTCAAGTTACAACTAGCAACCCAAATGCTTAAGGCCTCATGTCCACGGGCAAAATATGATTTAAGATCCGCAGCGGATCTCCCGCATGCGGATCCGCACCCCATAGGGATGCATTGACCACCCGCGGGAAGATAAATACCTGCGGATGGTCAATAAAAGGGATTTAAAAAAAAATGGAGCATGAAAAAATCTGGACCATGCTCCATTTTTGTGCGGGTCTCCCGCGGGGACGGCTCCCGCGGGCTTCTATTGAAGCCTATGGAAGCCGTCCGGATCCGCGGGAGACCTAAAATAGGAATTTAAAAGTATTTACCCATCCGGAGCGGGCGGGGAAGGTCTTCTCTTCCTCACGGCCGGATCTTTCTTGCTTCGGCTCGGCGGATGTGCCCGGCGCATGCGCGCGGCACGTCGCCGACATGACGAATTCATCCGCCGGCCGGAAAAGGAGATCCGGCCGTGAGGAACAGCTGACCTTCCCCGCCCGCTACGGATAGGTAAATACTTTTAAATTCTTATTTTCAGCCCTCATGTCCGCGGGGCAGGAGGGACCCGCTGCAGATTCTCCATGTAGAATCCGTAGCGGGCCTGATTTTCCCCGTGGACATGAGGCCTAACACATTCCACCAAGCTATACTGGAGGGTTTCCCCCCTCTGGAATTGCTTCAGGCAAACAGTTACAATACCCAAACCTGGCAAAGACCCTCCTTCTTCTCCAGCTCATTTCAGACCAATTTCCCTTCTTAACAATGATACTAAATATTAGGGTAACATATTAGCCCTACGACTTCCAGAGATAATGCCTGACCTTCTTCACAGTGATTAGACGGGATTTGTTAGAGGGAGACAATCAGATGCTACCAGGAGACTGCTGGATGTAGTGGGAAGAGTGGAGGCCTCTCCAACCTTGTCTACTCCTGACTTTGGATGCAGAGAAGATGTTGGACAGGATCCACTGGGAATACGCCTTCTCGACACTCAAGGATGGGATTTGAGGGAACAATTCTAGGTGCAATTCAAGCTCTATATGGTTCCCCCACTGCTAGAATTG
Source organism: Eleutherodactylus coqui (assembly GCF_035609145.1). Lineage (NCBI taxonomy): Eukaryota > Metazoa > Chordata > Amphibia > Anura > Eleutherodactylidae > Eleutherodactylus > Eleutherodactylus coqui. The sequence continues at coordinate 1,289,107 of NC_089838.1, forward strand.
TAATAAATAGGGGATGTATCTAACCCATTCAATATTACCAATGGGACCAGACAGGGGTGCCCTCTATCCCCTACTTTGTTTATCTTAACTATGGAACCCCTGGCTGAAGCAATCTGCATGAACGGCAATATCAGAGGCATGCCTCTAGCATCCAGGCAGCACAAACGTAGTCTCTTTGCCGACGACATGATACTAATGCTGACTTCTACCCTAGAGTCTCTCAGGGGGGCTTCTGAGCTATTATTATATTGTGGGAAGATTTCCTATTACAATATCAACTCAGCAAAATGTGATGCTGTGGGCGTGTCATGTGACGTGGCCGGTGTGTCACATGATGCTGCGGCGCATCACGCCAAAACGTCATGTGGGACGTAGGACACCGGATCCGCAGGTAAGTATTGGGGTCTCTGCGGGTTGTAGACAGATGACCATGACCTTATCCCTTCCACTCATATTTAGATTGTCTTAGCCAATTCTCTATCTCCAAAATAGTAGTTCTAATCTCCCACAACGTAAAGGGATTCAATTCCCCACTAAAATGGGTAAAGCCCTTTTACAATATCTTAGAGAAGCCGAATATAATATACCACAAGATGCCTCCACTCTCAGTACTCTAGAGTCTTCTCATCAGTGGGCCCCCAGAAACACGGGGTGTCTCCATACTCTTACACAACTCCCTCCCTATTTCCATTAGCAAATCAGAAATAGACCGGCATAGCAGGTACGTACTCTTACATGGCTCCTTCTAGGACCAAAATATCACAATTATTACTTCACATGCCCCAGCTGATCAGCCATTTAAACTCTTCTCTCATATTGCAAACAAGCTAAGGAGCTCCCATAATTCTGACATACATTGATGGAAGCTTCTACCATGATCCTCTTACCTGCCCTGGATTGCTCTTCACTTGGGCCTGACAAACGTGGTGCTTCCTGAAGAGCCACCATGAATGCTACAATGGAGAACTTGGCATTGGCAAACGCCTGGAGAGAGGTTGACAGCATGCAGAACGGTTATACCCTCTATTCACAGCCCCACAGATCCTGCTCCTGTATAGATTGGACATTGATATCTACACACCTTGTTCCCACACTGACAAAGGCTACGCATAGTCCATGTGCCTGGTCTGATCACGATCTACTCTTCTCTCACTGCTTGACTCAAAAAGGCTTGAGACCACCGAAGAGATGGAGATTAAACCAAACCCTCCTGAAGGACCCAACAATTTTTACAGACATTCCACAGCAGCTAACCCTATGTCTATCACAAATGTTAATTCGGACTTGCAGCCGACATGGGTATGGTTGGCACATAAGGCCTACATGGGTATGGTTGGCTCATAAGGCCTACATGGGTATGGTTGGCACATAAGGCCTACATGGGTATGGTTGGCACATAAGGCCTTCATGGGTATGGTTGGCTCATAAGGCCTACATGGGTATGGTTGGCTCATAAGGCCTACATGGGTATGGTTGGCTCATAAGGCCTACATGGGTATGGTTGGCTCATAAGGCCTTCATGGGGGGACAAATTGCTTGCATTTCGGCAAAGAAAAAAAAAAGAAAGTCGCAGGCCTTGATAGATCTGGAGAGGCGGCTGTCTCTTCTAGAAGTGGCCAATCAACAGAGACTAAGTATCTCACAAGCTAAAGACATAAGAGATGTAAAATTGCAATTAAATCTTCTTTACACCTCGGCCACGGAAAAAGCCCTACAATGGACCCAATCACTATGCTACAAACTCACAAACAACCCAGGCAAACTCTTAGCGGAAAATAGAGTTGGAGGGGAGCTGCTACCGTTAAAAATTTCCTTCTTTATTGAATAAAATAAAGCATACAGCTCACAAGTGCACGCTGAACGCGTTTCGGCACAAGCCTTTGACAAAGGCTTTTGCCGAAACGCGTTCAGCGTGCACTTGTGAGCTGTATGCTTTATTTTATTCAATAAAGAAGGAAATTTTTAACGGTAGCAGCTCCCCTCCATCTCTATTTTCTGCTCATATGGAATCTGGCCGTTTGCCGTCGGCTACTTGAGGATGGAGCTCCTGTTGGATCCCAGATCTTCCTGCAACATTGAAAGTTACTGCTGGTGAGGTGAGCCCACATCTCTTTTTTGGCTTAAACTCTTAGCGGCCCAACTCCGAGTCCAGAGAATGGATTAACTTAGTCCGTTCCATTAGAACCTGAACTGGGGCTTGTAATTCGGATCCATATAGAATTGCCCAAATTTTTCACAAATTTTACAGCACCCAATGACAAACCCCACGGCCAGCTGTCAGCCCCGGGAGATTCATTAACACACCTGTCTCTTCTACAACCTAAGCCCTCCTATAATCAACAACTCAATAACGGAGGAGGAAATAGAAGAACTGAGAAATAACTTCAAACTAGGCCCTGGCCCCGACAGCTTCATGGCCCGGCACTACAGAAATGTATCACTGCTCTCACTTCCGCTCCTTCACCATGAGATCCCAGCAGGGAGGCACACCCGGAGAATTCCTTGATGCCCATATGACGGTAATACCGAAACCAAACAAGGACCCCACTTCACTCAATACCATTATTAACCCTAGATTACAGAATGCTGACAGGTGTATTCGCCAAATGTTTAAGCCTGCCACTCCCACATCTTATTCACAAAGACCAGGTAGGATTCAGACCCTCAAGACAGGGCCCAGATAATGTCAGGAAAGTCCTCAACCACTCTCATATCGCACACCTGAAGAAGACACCTACCATGGCTCCTACATTGGGTATAGGGAAGGCTTTGGACAGCCTTTCCTGCAGCTATCTGTTTGCAGTCCTAGATAAAGTGAGAACACACGGAGCCTCCATTATGGCTGTACAAGCCCATCACTCCTCTCCATCCGCTACACTGAAATGCCCATGCACGGACCTGAAACCAATCCGTATCCAGAGATGCACGAGGCAGGGGTGCCCCCTCTCCCCGATGTAACCATTGAACCCCTAGCATGCTTAATTAGGAATAATCCAAATGTAGCGGATTAAGGAGTATAAAATAAATTCCTAATTTATCTGTATGGTGGCCAGGATTTATATAGCATCCCAATGGTTGAAGCCCTCTGTGATCTAAACACCATCATAGCTACCCTGTTTCCCTGAAAATAAGACATACTCTGAAAATAAGACATAGCATGATTTTCCAGAATTTTTGAGGATGCAAAATGATTTTTCAGGCTTTTTGAGGATGCTTGAAATATAAGCCCTACTCTAAAATTAAGCCCTGCTAACAGTTAATTAAAAAAGTCAATTTAAATAGTGTCCAGGCAGCTATACATGTAAAAAAGTTAAACCTTTTTGAATAAAAATTAATATAAGACACTGTCTTATTTTTGAGGAACCATGGTAGAATTTCCAAAATGATGATCAGTGAAACATTGAGGGCTGACCGTATGGAGGGTTTCCTCAGGACGCGGCGACCATGGTCTGACTATTTAAACATCCCAAATATGCTGCGACTTTTGCGAGGTCCAAATTAGCTAACAATGATCATGGGAGAAAGAACAAGAGACAGCTGTGTGTGGAGGCGCTATTGTCCTCTGAGGAGCTCAGTGTTAACTTTATTAATAGTGCAAATTAGAACAAAGCAGTGTGTGGCGGTCCAATCACAGGGGCAGCACCCCGAGTTACACCTTATTGCAGGGGAAGAGTATTGAGTCATTACAGAAGGGCAGTGCTGCCGGATACATAATGTCACGCCTGCATACATTAATAGCAGCTGGTCGAAGCGTTGCGTGGTCTTGTTTACCTGCATATTGAGAAATCAATTGGTCAAGGTTTTTATGCATTGGAGATTGGTCGGCTGCTGTCGGTTTTCATCAAACTTTGTGCCGTTTTGGGGAGCGGAGTTCAGTCCCTGGTCCAGCTCTGCAGAGTGAGTAAGCCTCCCCTTGAAAGGGTTCTAAAGAGTGGAGCTGCTGATCCGATTACTCTTACATTAATAACACTGATAGCTGTAAGTGAATGTGGATACAAGGACTAATATGGTCTGCAGGAAACAACACAAGCCACATTATAGCGCTGGGCGTGAGGAATGGTGGGCTCTCATATAGCTGTGACTGGCTGCTGCAGGATCGCCTTTCCTCAGGCCACTCTCTCACATCCGCTTTTTACCGCTATTACGGTGATACTTGGAACATTGCGGTAATCCCGTAATAACACTCCCAGCGATTTCAATGGGGCCTCGCAGACATGCGCTTGGTTTTCGAGCACTGTGCATATTTAGTGCACCTCATCACCATCACAATGACGGGGTGAACTAAAAGCCACTGTGGGAGGCCGGAGCCTGCGGCCGAAAGCAGCTGTAAAATTGCAGCAAAGTGCCGCAATCAAATTCGTGGCATGAGTGGGAGTGGCCTAAATGTCAATACGACTGAGAGTTCCCAAGCTGGCGTACTTACAGGTCGGTGATAAGTCTGCCTGGCGGCTGCTGTATTGCCCGGCTTAGGGCTTATTCATGCGCCTGTATACGTGGTCCGTGTGCTTTCAGCAGAGTCTGCCATCCCTGCTAACTGTGGATTTTGGGGTAGATTATTATGCAAGATGGCACATATTCGCTGTCCTATATGAAGGCTCCTTGAGAGGAGGTGATAGGGGCCAGGGATTGTCTCATACTCGCCCGTGATCCAGTGCTGTCATACAAGTCTATGGGAGAGCGCACACAGGATCCTGGGGGTGGGGGAGTATAAAGCATTCAGCCCCGCTCCCCGTCACCTCCCCTAACGGCACCAGGGCCTATGGTGTTGTGGAGACGTTCTCTTCAAGGCCTCATGTCCACGGCGGAGCTGATTTGTGGGTCACCCACGTGGAAGATCTGCACATCAGGCTGCCTGAGGGATACATGGGCATCCGCAGGTCGGTTAAAACGCGCGGATTTGATTTGCGGACCTTTCTATCCAGAAAACAAATCCAGGTTGCATTTTTCTGTGGATCCGGCACTGATGGCTTCCATTAAAGTCAATAGAAGCCGTCCGAGCCGCTGCCACGGATCCGTAGGATAGCAGGAGATTAAAAAAAAATACTGCGCATGCGCCCGGCACGCATCCGCCGTGCAGAAGAAGGAGGATCAGGCCGAGACAGAGAAGACCCGCACCACACCTGGACAGGTAAGAAAATGTCCATTGCCGTAGGTAGAATCCCGCTGTGGGCTCCCGCAGGTAGAATCCCACCCACCCATGGACATGAGGCCTAAGCACTTTCTGGTTATAAGGGCTCATGCCCACAAACGTTGTGGGATATGCCCGTGGATTTACGCCGTGGGAGTACTGCGTTTAAAATCGCTAGTGCCTGCGAGTGATCGCGCATTTCTGCGGCCTCCATAATACTATGTAGTAATAGAAATAGAACATGGCGCAATTTTTTTCACGCAGCAGAAATGCTGCTATGTGAGCATTGGCAGGCAGAAAGCTATTAGGGTCAATAGAACCTAATAGCCGCGGGAAATGTGGCAGAAATCCGTCCGTGACCATTAGGCCTAAGCCCTCTGCTTATTTTCTGTCTCTCCCCATCCCCCTTTTTTCCTCTTGTTTCTGTGTAATAATAGGTTAATATCTGCGGATTCAGCAAATATACTAAGCAGAGGGTCATCATTCCTGCTCCACAGGGTGGCGCTGTTGAGTTATGAGGTACTTTTGGTATCCCCTCCACTTCCCCCTGCCCCACCCCCTTAGCAGTGGTCTGTCTTGACGCCCCTTACGGTAGTGGTTGTTCCTATAGGCTTTATACCCCTCCCCCACTTCACTAGTGGTCTCGGCTTCTTGCAGCCATGTTTTTTCCCTACTTCTTTGCCGTGTTTTGTTGGACAATTGTTGATAAGGGTTTAGTAGTCACAGCCGGTGGAGGATACGTGGGGGCGGCTCGCCCGTCTACGGCTGGTAGATCGCTTCAGGTCCGCCCTTGATGTTCTGCTCTTTGATTGTGGGGGCCGCCATGATTGACAGACGGCACACGAAATTGTGGCTTTCAAGACCCCTTAAATATCCATTTCACCAGCGAGCAGCAAGTGTACCAACTACAATGATAAAACGATGCGGCTATAAAGTGACAACGGCATTAATAGACCACCTAAAGCTATAGCAGTGATATCTCATATGACAATGTTATTATGGCGCTGAGCGATCAGCGGTGGGGCTGCTGCACACGGCCGTATGTGTGTGAGCGATCAGCGGTGGGGCTGCTGCACACGGCCGTATGTGTGTGAGCGATCAGGGGTGGGTCTGCTGCACACGGCCGTATGTGTGTGAGTGATCAGGGGTGGGTCTGCTGCACACGGCCGTATGTGTGTGAGTGATCAGGGGTGGGTCTGCTGCACACGGCCGTATGTGTGTGAGCGATCAGCGTAGGGGCTGCTGCACAAAGCCGTATGTGTGTGAGTGATCAGCGGTGGGGCTGCTGCACACGGCCGTATGTGTGTGAGCGATCAGCGGTGGGGCTGCTGCACACGGCCGTATGTGTGTGAGCGTTCAGCGTAGGGGCTGCTGCACACGGCCGTATGTGTGTGAGCGTTCAGCGTAGGGGCTGCTGCACACGGCCGTATGTGTGTGAGCGTTCAGCGGTGGGGCTGCTGCACACGGCCGTATGTGTGTGAGCGTTCAGCGGTGGGGCTGCTGCACACGGCCGTATGTGTGTGAGCGATCAGCGGTGGGGCTGCTGCACACGGCCGTATGTGTGTGAGCGTTCAGCGTAGGGGCTGCTGCACACGGCCGTATGTGTGTGAGCGATCAGCGGTGAGGCTGCTGCACACCACGAGAAAATGTATGGATGCTAAACACAGGGAATAGAACCGATTGATTTCAGTTGGTTTGTTCCCATCGGCGTGTTTTGTGCGCACATTTCACGTGCACAGAAAAAAGTAGGACCTGCTCAATCGTTCTGTGTTTTGTACATTAAAGGCTCCCATAAAAGCCTATGGGAGATGCGCAAATACGCAAGAGGAGGCATGAAACACTGCGCAAGACGCAGGCGAAAAAAAAACACATCTGGGTTTCATTAGGTTAAATAGCCTTTCAATTCACGGAAAGGGTTTGTCGCACGTGTGAACTGGCTCTGTGTGCGAAAGCAGGTACGGTAATATGTGCAGACTGGTGCTCAAGTGGACCTCCGCCAACCTCACGCATGGGCAAGTACGTTGCGCTGCAGCGAGGGTGAAGACTCTCTCCATGCCGGGTCTGATTCAGGCTGTGGGTTATTATATGGGCGGACTGTTGATGTGGCTATAATGCATTTGTCATGTTATACAATATAGTATATTTCACCGCGGTGCCGGACCTTTGTTTTCAGTATATTGCTGACCTTGCAGTTGGTTTGCTGCGCGGCTTCACAGTGACTCCCGTGTGCAATTATATCATGTCTCTTATTTAATGAATTTGGTGGATGAAAATGATATTTGAGTGTTCCTGAGAGCCAAGCTGCGACTGCTATTTAGATGTAGAGGTGTGGATTCCGCATTCATTAGGGGTGAGCCATCGTCTTATTGATTGTACTGGGGTTTTTGGAGTCTGCCTTGCAGAAAGCACACGGACACGGACTTGTGAAGTTGACATTATTGAGTGAATTAGCCAAGATAGTGTTTGGCCTGTGACTCCTCCTTCACCCAGTGCTAGCTGCGCTTGGGGCACATGCCCCGCTTGTCCCACCCTCCGCCCCCTCCCAGATACAGCCCAGGCCCAATGCTCCTACAATCACATGTTTCTATTTCTCTCAGTCACTCCTCCCCTTTGATATCGTTATCCAACCTGCCCATACACGGAATGCGACGTGAAGCGGCTCGGTGAAGGTGGCTGTGAAGGTGTGTAAGTGTTTGATAGGGTCACACAGCCCATAAAAGGACAACTGCCCGGCCTCATAATCCACATAGATCCTGAATCTATCATCGGAGATCTGGTGACGTAACTGAATCACTTTACTGTCATGTATCACTGAATACTGATTGTTTTCATGACACCAAAGTCCTCTACATAAACTCCAGGACTTGTTATTATATCCAATGTATGACTGGCGCCCCCTTCTGTCAATACTGGGATAACACATCCCCACCCTCCAATCCCCTGATCTGCTGACCTTCACATCCCAGTAATGTCTTCCTGAGGAAAATCCCCCCCTGCTCATCACCTGATTATACTCGAATCTCTCTGCACTTTCTGGATGATTCTGCTTTTCTGATTCCCAGATTGCAGTTTTCAGGTCGTCTGATATACGGAGATTATAACCAGCTGTGTTTACATCCAGTAATATATCTGCAGGACCCTCCACATAGATCCCTGCACCTCCTGTAGCCATTACTTTCCCTCCAACACCCTCAGTCCTGACAGTTACACCATCACCCCCATATTCTGTACCTGAGGAAGGTAAACCTTGTGTGTGATGGGGTGGAGATCGGACGCTGTGGGGTTGTGGCCTCAGCATTTTTGGTTTTGTGGGTAAGATGGTCTGTAGATATGTCATTATATCAGAGATACCTGCATGTAACATCTGTGAAATTAAATCGGCACCTAAATCAGGTATCTCATGTCCTCCAGTGGCCTCATCACCTTCATCAGGTCCACTTATGGCCTCCTCACCTCCATCAGGACCCCTTGTGTCCCCATCACCTCCATCATGTCCCCCTACGGCCTCCTCACCTCCCTCCTCCTCAGGATCATACAAGTCCCCGATGTCTGGCTCCTGTAAGACAGTCCATGGATCAGTCATGTTACACAGCTCCTCCATGTGCCTCATCTTCCTGGACAGCTCGTCCTTCTTTACTTCCAGCTTCTGGATGACATCAGACAGTGACAGTGACATCAGCTCTTCCTGCCTGGAGATCTCCCTCAGGACCCTCTTCTCCAGGTGGTCCAGATGTCTCCTGATGCCTATAAACAGGGCAGTGACTCTCTCTACTTCCCCAGATGCCTTTTCTTGATCTTTTCTCCATCGCTCCTCCAGATTCCGGACTCTTTCCTCAGTCTTCTCTCTCTTTGTGGTCAGTTTCTGGAGAACATTCTTCAGTTTCTCCTTCTTCCTCTCAGAGGCCTCATCCAGCATCTCCACCCGATGGCCCCGATGGTCTCCTGCTGAGCAATAAACACAGATACAAGCGGCGTCCTCGGTGCAGTAATATTCCAGGATCTTCTTGTGGACAGAACATTTCCTGTCCTCCAGGTTGGCGCTGGGCTCAGTGAGGACGTGTTCTGCTGCCTTGCTGTGAACTCTCAGGTGGTTATCACACAGCGAAGCCTCACACAGCAGACAGGATTTAACAGCCGGTACAGGAGAGTGAATGCAGTAAGTGCAGCGGATCCCGATGATCTCCTCCTGATTCGGCTGAGTAGACAGGATACGTTCTGCTACATTATGTAGAGTTACGTTCCTCTGCAGCGCTGGCCGCTCCTGGAACACTGCTCTACATTCGGGACAGGAATAAACTCCAGCCCTATCTTGTGTCTTCAGGAACTCATCCATACAGACCCGGCAGAAGTTGTGTCCACATCTCAGGGTTACAGGGTCTGTAAAAATGCTCAGACAGATGGAGCAGAGCAGCTCGTCTCCCACATCAGCAGACGCCATGACTTCAGAGAGCGTAAACTGAAAGTTTACTTTATAGGGCGTGTTCTAGCACATGTGACATTGTACAAGGAAGGCTGAGATATTTATTAACCCCATAATCAGCTAGAGGAGAACAGAGGTCTAGATTTCAGTCTACAGTTACAGTGAATGGAGTAAAATGGAAAAAAAAAAAGTTTGGTCCGGTGTCGCCAATAGAGCAAAATGTGATTGTTCTCAGTAAGAGAAACCAAGTCATCTTGTAGATATGAGACCTTTTAATGGCCAACAAAAGTACATGATGTTATAGGGAGCTTTGGGACCTGCGCACGGTCCTTCCTCAGGATTATAATGGAACAAATATACAGATGTATTTAATAAATACACATGATCACATGAGAGGGCAGAAACATGGAGAACTTAGTTTTCAGAAATATCAGAGACAGAGGGTGAGAGGGCACAGGCATGTTGGGATAAATAGCAGGGAGGAATGACCATAACAGAAAATAATTAGTCCCGTGACAAGGCCTGTGAATCTTTACTTTAGACCTGAAAACAGGGAAAATAGAACAATCCCTATTGGATGACAGAATTCCTTCAAATTAATGTGTGTGTTTTTACAAAGTCTATAAAACAATGATTGGGAGTTGCATCCCTTCTGGGTGCTCTCTTTGGGGAGAGACAATGCCGTCCCAGGTGTCTCCACGCATCCCCTGGGGTGCTTTCCTTAAGGACACAGCCTCTTGCCTCCTTCAGACCTTTTATATTCTCCAGTGATGCAAGAACTCCACTCCGAGGTTTACTCCATTCTTGAGGTCATCAAGAATGGCCATAAATTTATACTCCCAAATCCTTCTGTGATGCTGTGACTTGAAGTTGCCCTTCAGTATGATAACTCTCATCTGCTCTATGCTGTGTCAATGACCACAAAAATGTTTTGCCACAGGTAATTCAGTCTTTTCATCTCTAATTGAGTGGAAATGAGATCTCATCCTGGCTCTCAGTTTTTGTCTCAGTTTTCCTCTGTCTCTGAGCTGCCTCCCACTTCACTAACGTCCCCCACTCTGACCACAATCTCCTTTCCTTCTCCATTAGGCACCCTAGCATCTCCCAAGACCCTCCCTCCTATCTCACCTCTAGGAGCTTCCAGACCGTTCACAACCAACAGCTTGCCAAGACCCTACAGTCTTCCCTGTCCCCCATCTCTCTCCTCTCATGCCCCCTGTGACCCGAGCAGTCTACTGCAGACCATGACAACCTTGGCTCATGCCCCAAACGTGCCTTATCTGGTGATTCTCTAGGTGTGGTGAACGTCTGTGGCGCAAATCCAAACAGTCCACAGACTTCACCCACTGTAAATTTATGGTCCAACCCTACAACCTCACCCATCACCAGTTTATTTCACCTCCTTTGTTTCCTCACTATCCCACAACCCCAAAAAACTCTTCAATACCTTCAACTCCCTGCTCAGCTGCAGAGAACAGGCACCCGTGATGGATCTCAGTGCTGGAGAGCTAATAGCCCACTTTAAAGCGAAAAAACCAAAAATCGAAAACATCCGCAAAGAAATCTCCGAATATTATATGGATAGCAGCGATCCCGGTCTCTTCAGCACTGCATCCATCTCACTCCCACTGTAAAGTGTTACCAGCACTGGATTGGAGCCCAGGTGTAGTAGCCAAGCCGGACTGGAGAGTAGTCAAGTGGAAGCCGAGTCGTTAGCAGGTGGTCTCAGTTGCAGTACAGAGGATGAGGCAGGAATCGTAGTCAATAAAGGGGACCGAATAAAGGGGGTAGAAGTTGAGGGGCACTTGGGAAACAGTGACCACAATATAATGAACTTCCAGCTGCCATTCAATAAGAAGCCTCATCAAGGAGCGACAAACAAACTAAACACTAATTGGGACAACATCCTCAAAAATATCAGTACAGAGGACAAATAGGAAAATTTCAAAAGGATCCTAATCACCTCATGTGAGCAGTTCATTCCCTTTAAAAATAAAGGAACTTCAAGTAAAAGGAAACCAATGTGGCTTGACAAGACGGTAAGGGGGGCAATAAACGAAAAAAAAGAAAGCGTTCAAACTACTAAAGCAAGAAGGCAGCGAAGAAGCGCTAAAATACAGGGAAAAAACTAAATATGTAAAGGAAAGATCAAAATTGCTAAGGAGGAGGCAGAGAGACTGATCGCCAAAGAGAGCAAAAACAACCCAAAACTATTCTTCAACTATATTAACAGCAAAAGGATTTGCAGGGAGAGCGCTGGCCCTTTAACGAATAATGCAGGGGAAATCATTGAAGATGATGGAGGGAAGGCAAATCTATTAAATAGTTTCTTTTCAAGCGTATTCACAAACGAAAAGGAAATGCCACACGAGATGCAGGGGAATAAAATGAACCCCTCACAAAATATTTCATACCTAATGCAAGAGGAAGTGTGGAACCGGTTAAAGTAGATTAAAATCGATAAATCGCCAGGCCCAGATGGAATATACCCAAGGGTACTTAGGGAACTAAGTGATGTGATAGCTAGGCCGCTATATCTAATATTTGTGGATAATATCAAGACCGGGGTTGTACCATTGGATTGGCGCATTGCCAACGTGGTTCCAATTTACAAAAAGGGAACCAAAAGTGAGCCTGGAAACTACAGGCCAGTAAGTCTCACTTCAGTAACGGGAAAAATATTTGAGGGGTTTCTGAGAGATGCCATCAAAGAGTACCTCAAGGAGAACAAGGGAATAACTCCTCACCAGCACGGGTTCATGAGAGGTCGATCATGTCAGACCAATCTGATCAGCTTCTACGATGAAGTAAGTTCTAGGCTGGACCTGGGAGAGTCTATTGATCTCGTATATCTGGACTTCTCTAAAGCATTTGACACCGTGCCGCATAATAGGTTAATATATAAAATGAGAAGCTCGGACTGGGCGAAAACGTGTGTAAGTGGGTAAAAAATTGGCTCAATGATAGAAAGCAGAGAGTGGTAATAAATGGTTCATACTCTGATTGGGCCCCCGTCACTAGTTAGGGGCCACAGGGCTCAGTATTAGGCCCCATTCTGTTCAACATATCTATCAACGACCTGATAGAGGGACTGCACAGCAAAATATCAATATTTGCAGATGACACAAAATTATACAATATAACCAATGCAACGGAGGACAATGTGCGGCTACAAACGGACCGAGATAAGCCGGGGGCTTGGGCAGAAAAATGGCAAATGAAGATCAATGTTGATAAATGTAAGACTATGCACATGGGCAGGAGAAACGGATGTCACCAATATACACTAAATGGGGTACTGCTAGAGAAAAGACCTGGCGTACTAGTGGGCTGTAGACTGAACTGGAGTAACCAATGCCAGTCAGCTGCTGCAAAAGCAAATAAAGTCTTGGGTGCAGTAAAAGAGGTATAGGGGCGAAGGACGAGAACATCATCCTCCCACTATATAAGGCACTTGTCAGGCCTCACATGGAATACTGCGTACAGTTCTGGTCACCGGTGTTCAGGAAGGATGTCACAGTGCTGGAGGGGGTTCAAAGAAGGGCAACTAAACTAATACATGGAATGAAGGGACTGGAATACTCAGAGAGGCACCAAAACTGGGATTATTCACCCCGGAAAAAAGACAGCTAAGGGGCGACCAAATAACTGTGTATAAATCCATGAGGGGACAACACAAGGATCTCCCCCATGGTCTGTTTATACCCAGGACTGCGACGGAAACAAGAGGGCATCCGGTACGTCTAGAAGAAAGCAGGTTTCATCACCAACACTGAAGGGGGTTCTTTACTGTAAGAGCAGTGAGACTGTGGAACTCTCTGCCTGAGGACGTGGTGATGGCAAAATCCATAGAGGAGTTTAAAAGGGACTTGATGTCTTTCTGGAGCGGAAAGATATTACAGGATATAAATCTTAGGCTAATTGTTAATCCGGGTATACAGGCAGGTAGGAACTATTAGGGGTTGATCCAGGGATCAGTCTGATTGCCATTAGGGAGTCAGGAAGGAATTTTTCCCCCAAAAGGGCTAATTGGCTTCTGGCCTTGGGGTTTTTTGCTTTCCTCTGGATCAACACAGGAGGATAGACAGGCTGGACTAGATGGACAATGTCTTCATTCGGCCTTACATACTTGTTACTATGTAAGTGTAAGCCGGGTCGTTGGCAGGTGGTCTCAGTTGCAGTACAGAGGATGAGGCAGGAATCGTAGTCAAGTGGAAGCCGAGTCGTTAGCAGGTGGTCTCATGTGGCATTACAGAGGATGAGGTAGCAGTGGAGCTGATTAGCGGAGAGAGCTCTTGACTAGAAAGTAAGAGGTTGTGGGTTCAAGCCCTGACACCCACTATCTATACTAGAAATAACGACAGAGGAAGAAGACTCTACTCTTCGCTGCTTGACCCACCAACTGGGCTAGCGACCCTCTCCCCTCCTTTAGTCCCTTTCCCCAGCTGTCATTCCCTCACCACCATCTTCAACCTCTCCCTGTCCTCAGGTATTTTCCCCTCCTCATTCAAACACTCCATCATATAAAGGGAGACCCTTGACACTGCCAACTACCAACCCATTTCCAACCTGCTCTTCATCTCGTACTTCACACGCTTTCTCTCTGATAACTCTATCCTTGACCCCTCTAGTCCGGCTTCTGCCTCTAAATTCAAGCAAACCTGCCTTCACAAGAGTATCAAACAATCTGATGACAGCCAAATTGAGGGGTGAGTAATCCCTAGAAGAGATGAGCGAGCACCAAAATGCTCGGGTGCTCGTTGCTCGAGTCGAACTTTCCGTGATGCTCGAGAGTTCGTTTCGAGTAACGAATCCCATTGAAGTCAATGGGCGACTCGAGCATTTTTGTATATCGCCGATGCTCGCTAAGGTTTTAATTGGTGAAAATCTGCAAAACCTACGAAAGTGATGGAAACGACACAGAAACGGATAGGGCAGGCGAGGGGCTACATGTTGGGCTGCATCTCAGGCTCCCTGGTCTCACTATTAAGCCACAATAGTGGCAAGACTGGGCCACCCCCCTAACAATTTTTACTTCGGACAAACCCTCATTAGCAAGGCACACCTTAGCTAAGCACCACACTACCTCCAACCAAGCACAATCACTGCCTTCGGGACACACCGCTGCCTCTTCTCCTGGGTTACATGCTGCCCAACCCCCCTGCACGACCCAGTGTCCACAGCGCACACCAAAGTGTCCCTGCGCAACCTTCAGCTGCCCTCATGCCACACGCTGGCCTCATAGCCACACCACCCTCATGTCTATTTATAAGTGCGTCTGCCATGAGGAGGAACCGGAGGCACACACTGCAGAGGGTTGGCAGGGCCAGGCAGCGACCCTCTTTAAAAGGGGAGGGGCGATAGCACACAATGCTGTTAAGAATTGATAATAGATTGACGTTCAATCTTCATTCCAATCCTGTGCCACCTCCGTCGGGAGCTGCAAACGTGGGCATAAAGGGGACTCAGGTGCCAGCCCAGCACTTCTACACATCTCCACAATGCAGCAATACTCGGTGTGGGAAGTATGTGAGCGGGCCCTGGGTCAGCCTCTGTCCCAGCAAACACCTTGTGTGGCCCAAGGTGCCGCGAGTGACATAGCAATGGGGACTCCATGTGTCCACACACTACTCATTCTGTTTGGGTGTCGGATACCTCAATCGACAATGCAAGGCGTAAACCATCTGCACTCTGCACCCTACCCAAGTCTGTCAGTGTTTTGGGGACAGACAGGTACAACTCCGCTATGGCAAATCTGTGTGCACCCACAGCATGGGTGGCTAGCAGGAACACACAGACGGTACATAAAGAAATCCCATTGCAGTGCCCTGGAAAGCAGAGGTTACGTGAGAGGAAATACATGTTGGCTGCGGCCCACAATCCATGCCCTAGTCAGTCGTGGTTTTTTTGGGGGCCAGATAGGTAGAACACCACGATGGGAAGACTTAGTGCACCCATAGTATACACAGACCCCTGTAATATTCCTGTAGCAAAGGTATAAGCTGAACCCAGTAATAGTTATGTTGCAGAAGTCTAGGGAGACCCCAGCAGCATTTCTGTAGTAACAGTATAGACAGACCCCAGTAACATTTCTGTAGCAGACGTATAGGCAGACCCCTGTAACATTTACGTGGCAGAAGTATAGGCAGACCCCATTAGCATTTTAGTAGCAGAAGTATACGCAGACCCCCAAGTAACATTTATGTGGCAGAAGTATAGGCAGACCCCAGTAACAGTTATGTAGCAGCAGTATAGGCAGACTCCTGTAACATTTCTGTAGCAGCAGTATAAGCAGACCCCTGTAACATTTCTGTAGCAGAAGCATAGGCAGACCCCAGTACCATTTTTGTAGCAGAGGTATACGCAGAACCCCCGTGTAACATTTACGTGGCAGAAGTATAGGCAGACCCCAGTAACATTCTTGTAGCAGAAGTATAGGCAGACTCCTGTAACATTTAAGTGGCAGTAGTTTAGGCAGACCCCTTTAACATTAATGTGGCAAAAGTATAGGCAGACCCCAGTAACAGTTATGTAGCAGCAGTATGGGCAGACCCCTCCACCATTTCTGTTGTTGAAGTATAGACAGACCCCAGTAACATTTTTGTAGCAGCAGTATAGGCAGACCCCAGTATCAGTTCTGTAGCAGCAGTATAGGCAGACCCCAGCACTATTTCTGTAGTAGAAGTATAGGCAGACCCCTGTAAAATGTACGTGGCAGCAGTATAGGCAGACCCCAGTAACATTTTTGTAGCAGAAGTATACGCAGACCCCTGTAACATTTCTGTAGTAACACTATAGACAGATCCCAGTAACATTTCTGTAGCAGAAGTATAGGCAAACCCCTGTAACATTAATGCATCAGCAGTATTGGCAGACCCCAGTAACATCCTTGTGGCAGCAGTATAGGCAAACCCCTGGAAAATTAACGGGGCAGCAGTATAGGCAGACCCCAGTAACATCCTTGTGGCAGCAGTATAGGAAGACCCCTGTAACATTTACGTGGCAGACGTATAGGCAGAGCCCTGTAACATTCAAGTGGCAGCAGTGTAGGCAGACCCCTGTAACTTTCTTGTAGCAGAAGTATAGGCAGGCAGACCCCAGTAAAATTTCTCTAGTAATAGTATAGACCTACATCTGAAACATTGGGGTACCATGAGCGTAGGCGAAGGCCGGAAAAATTAGTTGGATAAGAGTATAGGCGTGGGCCCCAAAAATTAGTGTACCAAGAGTACAAGTGTACCTCTGAAAAATTTATCAACCGAGAGGGCAGGTGAAACCCATAAACATTTTTTGAAAGATACAGCTCACTGTTGCTTAATTAGTAACAGAGCCTGGAGGCAGCCCTGTTGAAAAAATTGGTTCATGTTAAAGTATCAATACTTTCGAAACTTAGCAAAATTGTAAAAACATTGTTAGATGTAGATGAGGCTTTTGAGCCGCAGAAAAATTGGCCATTCAGCGCGATGACATGTTGTTTCTGGAGAAGGAGTAGCAGGAGGAGGACTAATGTCAGAGACAGATTGACAAAGAGAAATGCCCCGTTTTCCCGGTGATAGAGAAGAGTGCTTTTATCTGCGGTTGCAGCAAAAAGAATCTTTAGGTTCCGCTGCTCTACGCTGGTGGAGAAGAGAAGTCTGGGGAAATCCAGGCTTTGTTCATCTTGATGAGTGTAATCATGTCGGCATGGCAGTTGACAGGCGGGTACGCTTATCTGTGATGATTTCCCCAGCTGCACTAAACACCTTCTCTGAAAAGACGCTAGCGGCAGGGCAAGCCAGCACCTCCTGGGCATACAGCGCAAGTTCGTGCCACGTGTCCAGCTTTGACACCCAATAGTTGTATAGAGCAGAGGCATCACAGAGGACGGTGGTACGATCGGCTACGTACTCCCTCACCATCTTTTTACAGTGCTCCCTCTGACTCAGCCTTGACTGGGGAGGGGTGACGCAGTCTTGCTGGGGAGCCATAAAGCTGGCAAAGGCCTTGGAGAGTGTTCCCTTGCCTGCGCTGAACATGCTGCCTGATCTCTGTGCCTCCCCTGCTACTTGGCACTCGGAACTGCACCTTCTGCCGCTAGCGCTGTCAGATGGGAAGTTTACCATCAGTTTGTCCACCAGGGCCCTGTGGCATTGCATCACTCTCGAACCCCTTTCCTCTTCGGGAATGACAGTGGAAAGGTTCTCCTTATAACGGAGGTCGAGAAGGGTGTACACCCAGTAATCGGTAGTGGCCAGAATGCGTCTAACGTGAGGGTCACGAGAAAGGCAGCCTAACATGAAGTCAGCCATGTGTGCCAGGGTGCCAGTACGCAGACATAGCTGTCCTCACTAGGAAGATCACTTTCAGGATCCTCCTCTTCCTCCTTGTCCACAGGCCATACACGCTGAACAGATGGGAAGCAAGCAGCATCGGTACCCTCTGCAGTGGGCCCAGCTGTCTCTTCCCCCTCCTCCCCCTCCTCCAAAACGCGCTGAGATATAGACATGAGGGTGCTCTGACTATCAAGCGACATACTCTCTTCCCCGTCTCCTGTTCCGACCGCAAAGCGTCAGCCTTAATGCTTTGCAGCGAACTTCTCAGCAGGCATAGCAGAGGAATGGTGACGCTAATGATTGCCGCATCGCCGCTCACCATCTGGGTAGACTCCTCAAAGTTTCCAAGGACCTGGCAGATATCTGCCATCCAGGCCCACTCCTCGGTAAAGAATTAGGGAGGCTGACTCCCACTACGCCGCCCATGTTGGAGTTGGTATTCCACTATTGCTCTACGCTGCTCATACAGCCAGGACAACATGTGGAGCGTAGAGTTCCACCGTGTGGGCACGTCAGAAAAGCAGCCGGTGCTCTGGCAGATTAAACCGATGTTGCAGGGTGGCAGCGTCAGTGGTGGACTTGCGGAAATGTGTGCAGACGCGGCGCACCTTGCCGAGCAGGTCTGACAAGTGCGGGTAGTTTTTCAGAAACCGCTGAACCACCAGATTGAAGATGTGGGCCAGGCATGGCACTGGTGTGAGGCTGCCGAGCTGCAGAGCCGCCACCAGGTTACGGCCGTTGTCACACACGACCATGCCCGGTTGGAGGCTCAGCGGTGAAAGCCAGAGGTCGGTCTACTCAGTCAGACCATGCAACAGCTCGGGGGCCGTGTGCCTCTTGTTACCTAGGCTGAGTAGTTTCAGCAAGGCCTGCTGACGCTTGCCCACCGCTGAGCTGCTGCGCCACTCTGACTGCTGGCGACGTGCTGCTCACATTTCTTAATTGAGAGGTAGTGGTTGCGTAGGAGGAGGAGGAGGGGGAGGGTTTAGAGGAGGTGGCATAGACCGCCGCAGATACCAGAACCGAGGAAGGACCCGCAATTCTGGGTGTGGGTAGGACGTGTGCAGTCCCAGGCTCTGACTCGGTCCCAGCCTCCACCAAACTCACCCAATGTGCCGTCAGGGAGATATAGTGGCCCTACCCGCCAGTACTTGTCCACGTGTGCATGTGGACCTTTCCAGTAACCGCGTTGGTGAGGGCACGATTGATGTTGCGGGAGACGTGCTGGTGTTGGGCTGGGACGGCACACAGGGAAAAATAGTGGCGACTGGGAACCCAGTAGCGTGGGACCGCCGCCGCCATCATGTTTGTGAAAGCCTCCGTTTCCACAAGCCTATACGGCAGCATCTCCAGGCTGATCAATTTGGCAATGTGCACCTTTAAAGCTTGAGCGTGCATGTGTGTGGCGGCATATTTGCGCTTGTGCTAGCGACAGCTGGACGCCGCGCTGTGAGACATTGCTGGATGGGGCCGAGGACAGCGGAGGTGAGGGTGTGGGTGCAGGCCGGGAGGTGCTCGTGCCTGTGTCCTGAGAGGGGGGTTGGATCTGAGTGGCAGGTTGGGGCACAGGGGAAGAGGCAGTAGTGTGACCCGAAGGTGGTGAATGTCCTTCATCCCACCTTGTGGGGTGCTTGGCCATCATATGCCTGCGCATGCTGGTGGTGGTGAGGCTGATAGTGGTGGCTCCCCGGCTGATCTTGGCGCGACACAGGTTGCACACCACTGTTCGTCGGTCGTCCGCGCTCTCACTGAAAAACATCCACACCTTTGAAGACCTAGCCCTCTGCAGGGTGGCTTGGTGCGAGGGGGTGCTTTGGGAAACAGTTGGGGGGTTCTTGGCTCTGACCCTGCCTCTACCCCTGGCCACCCCACTGGCTCTTCCAACCTGCCCTGCTGCTGCACTTGCCTCCCCCTCTGAAGACCTCTCCTCAGTTGGCTTAGCAAAGCAGGTGGGGTCAGTCACCTCATCGTCCAGCTGCTCTTCCTCCGAATCCTCGGTGCGCTCCTCCCTCAGACTTACTGCCCTTACTACTACCTCACAGATAGACAACTGTGTCTCATCATGATTGACCTCCTCACCCACCGAAAGCTCTTGAGACAGTTGCCGGAAGTCCCCAGCATCATCACTCGGACTCCGGGAACTTTCCAAAGGTTGGGCATCGGTCACGACAAACTCCTCAGCTGAGAAAGAAACAATTTTTTCCCAATCAAGGCAGGGGCCCGAGCACAGTTCCTGGGAGTCTGCTCATCAGAATGTGTCATTTTCATGGAGTGAGGAGGCTGGGAGGAAGGAGGAGCAGCAGCGAGAGGATTCAGAGTTGCAGCAGTGGACGGCATAGAAGACTGGATGGTCGATACATTGCTGGATGCATTTTCTGCTATCCACGACAGGACCTGCTCACACTGCTGTTTGTAATAAAGGTCTACCACGCAGACGCACAAATTGTGATATGAAGCTGGGGACCCCAGAAACTTGCCTCTCTCCTAATCCCACAGCCGGCTGCGATTCTCCTGGACCAGGAACTCGGCCTGTGCCCACACCCTCACTTGGACCTCCGCGTCCTCGCCCACATCCACGTCCACATACTCTAGGCCTACGCCTACCCCTCAGCATGGTGGATTACGAATAGAGCAGACACAGAGCGGTCTGAATAATTTTGCGATTATTGGTGTGCAGTTGGAGGCAGACAGCGGTTATGTAACGCAAACTGCAGTCCAAAAAAATTTTACGCAAGGCTGCCAAAAGGCCGAGCTTGGTAATAGTGAGGCAACTACCAGCAGCGACGCAGTATAATGCACACGGTCACAGGTAGCCCTAAGAAGGAGCTTTTTTGGGGTACTTGTTAACAGGATTCTACACTATCACTGTCCCTGCCTCACCAGTACTGCCCCTATACTCTGTGTATAATTGACTGCAGACTGAGAACTCTATAGCTGTAATAGCCTGCACAGCCCGAGATGAAAAAAAATAAATTGTGCAAAACTGCTCCCAGCAGCCACAACAGTAATGCACACGGTCAGATGTGGCCCTAAGAAGGAACGTCACAGGAGGAAGTTGTAATGCCTTCCCTGCATGTGTATTGGCCAGAAAATGGCGCTAAACATGCAGGGAAGGAAATGGAATTGACTCGAGTACCGCGTGGTGTTCATCTAGTGTAACGAGCATCTCGTACACCCTAATACTTGAGCAGGCATCAAGTTCGGACGAGTACGTTCCCTCATCTCGACTTTTATTGCAACACCAACGACAAAATAACCTCTTGTAGCTCTCGTCCAATCACCGGGCTTCTAGACTCTAAATGATCCAACCGGCACAAGTGGTGCAGTGCGGAGCGTCAGTTCAAGGAGCACCCAGCTACAAGCTGCCCAGTGGAGGTCATGATGCCGGTTCTGGTTCTACCCCTCCTGATTCTGTATTCCACATTTATCCACCAGTGTGTTGTTGAAGCACCTGCGTCACCAGGGGAGTAGCTGTCCCTTCGGAGCGGCGGGAGGTCAGCACAGACCTCCGACTCAATTGAACTGTCTTGCACTCCTCACAAGATGGACGCCTGGGTGTCCTCGGCCTCTTAAAAGTAGCTGCAGAGCCGGGAGGCCGCCCGCTGCTCGAGCTCCACCATAAAGTCCTGTAAAAAGACAGATTCAGCCCAAACAAATAATCCTACAGCAATAAGTGCACCTGTACACCCCCAGAGACGGGCGGGGCACAAAGGTGAGGGTGAAGCCTCCCGAAAAACACCAGAGGTCTTGCGACCGATATCGGGCCGGGATCTTCAGACTTGCCTGCCTTCCACCTGGTGCTCTGGGTGTCCTCTGCCTCTTAAAAGTAGCTGCAGACCCGGGAGGACGTACGCTGCTCGAGCTCCGCCATGAAGCCCTGTACACCCCCCAGAGATGGGCGGGGCACAAAGGTGAGGGTGAAACCTCTTGAAAAACAATCCTCAGACTTGCCTGCCTTCCACCTGGTTGTCTGGGTGGCCGTTCTGCAGAGATGCCGACGCGCTGCTGCAGGAGAGGGGGCTGCGGTGGTGGTCCCTGCTGAGGACAGCTACAGACCCAGGAGCAGAGCAGCAGTCTAACACCGGAGCCGCGGCCTGCGGTGCCTGTTACCGGCTGGTAGGAGGGTCGGGGAGCGGCCTATCAGTTCCCCCGGAGACCCTAGAGCAGCAGCGGAAGAAACATCAGGCCGAATTCCATCACCCCCCTGAAGATCGGTGGCCGGAGGGGACTTGAGGCCTAGCGACGGGTCTGAAGCCACGGCCTGGATTTTTGCCGACCAGTCTACAAGCTGTGTCCCCGGCTTGTCCTGTGAGCCCATCGGACGAACTGCAGGCTCTAGCACACCGGTGTCCGGTCACCGTGCCTGAGAGGGGGAGTTCTTTCGATTCTCCATGGCAACCACCTAAAGAAATCAAAGGGAGAGAAGAGCTGAAGAGCAGGAAAGAAAAAGATCAAAAACTCACCTCACAAGCAGCCGGCATCCCCAGCTCCAGACCAACGGGCAACATCACACTATCCCCTTCCAAGGCACTGCTGACATCTAGTGGTGAAACACAAAACTGCATCTCCATTTAACATCTCTCCAGAGCACTGCTGACATCTTGTGGCAGATCTCAATAATGCATTTACAAGTCCTCTCTTTCAGAATGCTGCTGCCACCTAGGGGCAAGCTCTGATAGTACACCTTCCTATACCTCATATATATTCTACAGTTTCTGCACAGCGTTTTCTGCAATAAGTGTTTGGAAGAGAACCACAACCAGCGTAATCCGCTTGAGCCCCCGTACTCGCTGGCCAATTCAATTTTCTATTCCTAGCTATATGCAGCAGACCCACTAGGACCCCTGGCTAAGCTAGAAGGGCACATACATGGGCGCCATATTTCTCCTTCACCCGTGACCTGTGCTCTACCCCCATCCTGGATTTTTCGGTGAGAGCCAGATTGAAGCCACACCATTATGACAAAGAAAAACAGCAAACAGAACAAATCACGACCTTCTACATCCCAGAGCATGCTCCAAGAACTATTCTCAAGCCCCCAACCCAGCACCTCCGAACTGGAGAGGTCACAGGTTCAGGCTCCACGTATGGACAACCCAACATCACCACTGCTAGGAGACCAATCGGTCCTCCCACCGTCAACATCAGAAGACTCCTCGCTCTCCGCCTCCGATACGGCGCTATTTCTTCGCATTCAACATCTCTTTAAAGCAGAACTGCAATCTGCACTATGTGATATCAGCGGCAAGATACATGACCTAGGACAAGGCACTGCCGACCTGGGACACAAGACAGATGATGTTGTAGATGCCCTGGATCAGGAACGCGCAAGGGGAGAAAATTACTCTGAGCGGATAGGAGCTTCAGAACTGAAATGTCAGGATCTGGGAGACAGAAGTGGACGGGCCGATATCCAAATCAGAGGCTTGCTAGAGGCCATCACTAACACCCATGAAGCTACAACTAATTTGTTCTCTGTGCTACTACCACAAGTCTCTCAAGAAAGCTTGTGTATCATCCGTATCCACTGTGCCCTGAGCAGACCTAACAGCCCAGACCAGCCGAGAGACATTGTCCTCAAACTCCACTATGGCAAGATGTACGACCAGATACTAGCAGCTGCAAGAAATCTGACCGTACCCCCGGGGTGCCGACATCTGCCCAGATCTATGCGGATATTGCCCCAAGACCTCTCACTCAAGCTTTTCATCTACGAGTCTTTACGACGCACCTCTCTGACCCCCAAGCCAAAGAGACATTTCAGGATGTTCCTCGTCTCTGGGGGCCACCCCGGGCAATTAGCTGTTCTACTGCTACTCCGAAGAGTCCCATGTGCCTTGATTTTTGTGTTGGGTTGCTCTCAGAACCTGCCAGACACACAGTTTGACTGTCACTGAATATGATTAATGCTTGGAGTATGTGATTTTGATCTGGTTTTTCACCCTTTCTTCTCTAGCTAGCTTTAGCTCCAGGACAGATTGGAGGTATTTGTTGCCCTTTCCACCCCGGACCTCATATACTATGGGGGATGCGCCTGACGTCTGGACCACTCTGAGCTTACAAGCCCAATGCCTTGTTGTTATGTTTCTGTTGGCTGTGTGTTTGTATCTATCCTCATGTAAGCACTATGTCTTACTGCTCCGATATGTAGGATCTTCTAGAAAGGGTCCCTATGGGTGGCCGGTGGGTTTAGGGCCTTCTAGGCCTTGAAGGGGCAGAAACGATGGGACCCTCATCCAATGTCTGAGATATCATTGGCGTATATACAATCAGCAATCCTATCTCATAACGGTAAGGGGTTTAATTCATCTCTAAAAAGACACAAAGCTCTGGCCCAATATCTAAAACGTAAACCATATATTATCTGCCTGCAGGAGACGCACTTCTCCTCCTCCGCACCAAAGTTTGTTCACCCCCAGTACTCTAAAGTATATTCCTCAACAGCCCCTAAGAAACACCAGGGGGTCACTATCCTCGTGCATGACTCCCTCCCCCTGATCGTCACCCATACGGACGCTGATCATGGGGCAGATGCCTTATTCTGTAGGGCTCTCTCTATGATAATAAAGTAACGATAGTTAACTCCTACGCCTCTACCACAAATCCACATAAACTCTTCCACGGTGGCCAATAAACTCCGAAACATTCCAGATACCCACATTTATAGGATGGGAGATTTCCCCCTCTATGGATCGCTCTTACTCAGGTCCAGATAGACTAAATCCAGTGCAGCGAGTCTCATTGAGGACTGCATTGGTGGATTTGACAATAGAGGATGTGTGGAGGGAGACTCATGGAGCAAGAAGGGGATACACCTTCTCTCCACTCCACAAGTCCTACTCGCGCATAGATTGGATGCTTGTATCCACCTAGACTCTGCTGGCATTGGTCCAGGCCCAACATATCCCATGAGCCTGGCCGGACCATGATATAGTCACGTCGCACTTCCTGGATCTGCAGTGTCCTAGTAGAGACGCTCAAACAATTGGATTAGGCTGTGAGGGAACGCCAAATGGTTGTAACGCACACTTATTCCCTTATTATATAGTGACTTCCTCAAACATGGTACAAGTAACTTCAGCAGGCAGACTTTACAGTGCAGGAAAATTTACATCACTCAGACTCTTGACGTGAAAGTCAAAGGCCACAGAATGGCAGAAATTACCCCCCCCCCCCCCCCGGGCCCCGCTCTCATAGACGTCAGCATGCGTGGACGCGACAGTTAAAGGTGTACCTCTCTACGATGATCTACACTTCAGATGGCCGCATAGGAATTGCAAAATAAACTTGAGATTACGTCAGAGATTTGGTTGACTTCTGCACCGGCCTTGCTTGGGAACACACGCAGTCACTAGAAGGAGTTCTTACTTACAAAGGCTCTCTAATAACGGACTTCTGGGGGAAAACACTCAGGCGCACTCACTCCCATTCCCAGTCTCCTTCTCCTCCATCTTCAGCAACATGAGGACTAAAGGTGCCCTCATGCTCCTCTGTGGTAGCAAACCCTCAGGTGGGAGATGGAACCATAACTCACTCTCCTCTGCACCCAAAACTCATATTTATAGATCTATGCACACCACATCACATGACACACTGAGATAGATACATTCAGCATGCAGCAGAGCTCACAGGCAATGGTTATAAGGTAGTTAACCCTTCAGACGCTGCAGCTGTGCAACACATATACAGAAAATAGACATGACAATTTGCACAGTGCATCCACATAAGACATCTATGACAATTATGGAGGGGACCAGGATGGGGTTCTGGGACACTACAGATCAACTTTCATACATAATGGCTTGTAATAAACTAAGTAAAATGTCTATTGCAAATATGTGTTTCTTTTCCTCACTACTAACACAGCTGCCTGTCTGAAAAGTGCTGACTAACTACTCGCTCCTCCCTCCCACCGTGTTTCCAACAATTTACTCAATATGGCGACATTCCCCGTTCAAGAATTCCAAGGTAAGGACCTCAGCTCCTGGAGGAAGAGACCCATATAAGGGCAATCACCAATCAGCTACAGGTTCGTATTTCATGATGCATTAACCATGCACACTTTCCATAAAACCCCATGCAACTTGATTAGAACAGAGAAGTTTCAGTTAGCTGAACAGCAGGTTTAAGTGTGATTCTTCAGTGCATGCACAGGCCTCAGGCCGTAGACCTACTGATCAGGAACGGGCAGATATTCATCATTAGGTATATTAGTACCAATCCATATCACATACATACTGAGCAAGATGAAAACCTAATGAAGCTCTTCTCAAAAATCCAGTGTCCCATTCCCAAATCAATGACTAACTCAGATACTATTGTCACCCCCAACTCTCAAGCGGTTTGGGTCTGGTTGGCACACAAAGCATACACAAGGGGACAGATCATTAAAATCGCGTCACAAATTAAGCGAGAGAAATATGGGAACAAAGCAGACCTGGAGAGACGGTTGGGCATCCTGGAGCGAGCGAACCCACAGATCCCGAGCCTAGCCCAGATTAAAGAAAGAAGACATGGTAAGCTCCAGTTGTATCTCCTCTACACTTCCTAGGCCGAGAGGGCCCTCCAGTGGACGAAAGCCTGTTACTAATAAACCCGATAAGCTGTTAGCTGCAAAGCTTCGGCAAAGAGAGAGACTCAACACAGTTTACTCTATCCAACCCAACAGTGGGAACTGCACCTCAAATCCCAACACAAATCCCAACACAGATTTCTATAGCTCCATCTATAAGTATGAACCATGAGGCACCCATTAGTACCACAGTCCTTCTTGGATGAGATCTCCCTAACACAACTGGAGCCAAATCAACAATCTAATTCAAACTAGCCCATTGGGGCAGAGGAGGTGGAAGAAACCATAAAAAAACGAAAACTAGGCAAAGCCCCGGGCCGGATGGGCTGACTGCCCTCGACTATAGAAGGTTTGCAGAGTCCCTGGTTCATCTGTACAATGACCTATTATTAGGATTACATATACCTGAGGAATGCTTAGATGCTCATATAGTAGTAATTCCTAAACCTTATAAGGACCAGCCCACCCCAAAGAATTACGCCCCAGAAGTCCTACGGAAGAAATACAGCAAATTTACCCTGAAGACGTGTGTGATACAAAATATGTGGAAGTTCTTACCGCCATTGTTCGCTAATCCTTACTAGGTTATGTTTTGTTTCATCTATTTGTATTTCTGGACTCCACTGCCCGGGGTGTAGCCTTGGCTCATATGCTGCTATTTTTTGATGAAAATTAATAAAATCATTTGAAACTAAAAGTACATCCTACACATCATGCAAGACAACTGTAGTGGCTCTAGTCTATGTTGCTGGCCCCTCCATAAGTGTCATACATGTCATGTCTTGTGTGGATCTGCTGTGCGAAAGTTGTCTAGTCATCTTGTTATGTGTATTGCACAGCTGCAGCAAGTGAAGAGTTAAATGTTTGCATGAGATGCCTGCAATGTATCAGTTTCTGTCTCATCACGTGGTGTGAATGAGCTTATAAATATGAGTGCTTTGGGTGTGGTAGTGGGTCTTCAGAGTCTATTCTTCTGGGTTCCTGAGTAAGAGTGCCGGCCACATGGGGGTACCTTCAACCCTCATGTGATGGAGAATAGAAGAGGAGGAGCGGTTTCTGAGGATCTATATGCCAGTAAATGCAGAAGAGTTAGAGCAGGAGGAGAAAGAGAGAAAGCGTGAGAGCGGAGAGACCAGGTTGAGATCACCGTGTAGAGGTACTATAACCAAGAGTGTCTGAGGAGTGTCCCTACCCTTATCCTCCTCTGGAGATTTTTCTTGTCCAGGAGCAGTCAGATAACTTGGCCTGCAGGAGTGGTGTCATCCTGTGTTTTCCTCCCAGATCTTAAAGGGGTTGTCCCGCGGCAGCAAGTGGGTCTATACACTTCTGTATGGCCATATTAATGCACTTTGTAATGTACATTGTGCATTAATTATGAGCCATACAGAAGTTATCAGAAGTTATTCACTTACCTGCTCCGTTGCTAGCGTCCTCGTCTCCATGGTTGCTGTCTAATTTTCGCCGTCTAATGGCCAAATTAGACGCGCTTGCGCAGTCCGGGTCTTCTTATCTTCTCAATGGGGCTCCGTGTAGCTCCGCCCCGTCACGTGCCGATTCCAGCCAATCAGGAGGCTGGAATCGGCAATGGACCGCACAGAAGCCCTGCGGTCCACGAAGGGAGAAGATGCCGGCGGCCATCTTCACCGGGTAAGTAAGAAGTCACCGGAGCGCGGGGATTAAGGTAAGCGCTGTCCGGTGATCTTTTTTAACCCCTGCATCGGGGTTGTCTCGCGCCGAACGGGGGGGGGGGGAGGTTGAAAAAATAAAAAACCCGTTTCGGCGCGGGACAACCCCTTTAAGTCTACTGTTTTGCCTGCATGGCCGTCTTGTACTAAGTTCAGGTCAAGTAACGTTTTGCCAGGCTCTGCCCGTTCCCAGGGACCTGAGGTACATTACGCAGTCTGTGGCTCATTTATTTACTGCTGAGGGTCATTCTGATGGGTAACGGAATGGTGGTATCACCCGTGACAACTTTGTATCCTGTTCTCATGTTTATTGGCCATCCCTCTCCTAGGGGGTCCGGAAGAGGCCCAGCACTGCTCTGGCCGAGGCTACGTGTGTCCCTCTGGGAGGGAGCGTGGTGAGTGCCGCCATGACAAGTGTCTACTCTACCCTCCCAGCCCCTCAACATATGCCCCGTGTCCGGGGTCACCCTACGGGGCGCTGCACAACAACAACTGTTCAGCACTGAGGGCTTTTGTGCTTCTTACAAACTATTTGTGGAAAACAAACCTTTTTTGAAATCTTCTATAGAGAAAAGGAAAGCGTTAATGAGGTCAGGACCAGATTGTATATATGATGATGATGATGATGAGGGTAAACGTATTCTGGCATTCCTCGTATGCTGTGAGCTGCTTAAGAAAACAGCAGGTGACTGGGGACAGGAGGTAGGAGAGTGGGAGGGAAAGTAGGTGAGCGAGCCAAGGGGGGGGCGGAGCTTAGGACAGGATGTGGAAAGGAGGGAGCGGAAGAAGGGAAGCAGAAGAAGAAAGACACGAGGAGAAGAGGTGATCTGTGAACGGAGAAGACGGCAGTGAAAGAAGATAAAGAAAGATTAGAAGCAGAGCAGCTGAACGAGAGCGGGGAAGAGTCCAGGTGAAGAGACAAGCAGCACAGCAGAAGTCAAGCGGTTGCAGCATCGGACGTGCAGCGGGGAAGAAGAAAGAAAGGCGATCGGAGGGCTGTAAGTTAGCAAAAGAGTGAGAAGTCCCAAGACAGATGGAAGATTTGCAGAGGATGATCCGGGAGGCTATCGACCGCGATGGAGCCGGGTGGCTGGAGGAACTCCTAGGCAGCTGCAGGTCGGGATCGGAATCCGGAAGGCGGGGGGAGCCAGCAGTTCAGGAGCCGGCAGCAGGAGACAAATCAGCGCAAGAAGGGGATGCCGGGCGAGGACGCCCGAAGAGAAGGAAGAACCCTCCCGCGAGGCTCAGCCCGAGCCCCGCGGCAAAGAGGAGCGGCCGGAGGAGCAGCCGAGGCGGCGAGAAGACAGCGGGGACAGTTCGCGCCACACAGAAAAAGGCGCCAAAGTCAAATCGCGCGGCGGGAGGAACGCCCGTCGCCGACCAGCGGTCACTGCCGAGTGGCAGTCCGCTGGGATCGGGATTACAAACGGCGGCATCGTCGGGGTGCCCCGGCCCGAGGGACCAGCGCGTGGCAGGGCGCACGGCAGTGGAGCATAACTCGGGACAGAGTCAGCAAGGAAGGAGAGCGGCGCGCGGCGGTGCCCCGCAGGAGCGCAGGAGAAGACAAGATGGCGGCGCGAGCGTTCAGCAGGCGCAGGTAGGACAGACAGGGACGGGTATGAGAGGTGCAAGGGAACGAGGGGGGGAGGCAACGAGGTAGCAGGCCACAGCAGGATCAGAGTAGAGGGGAGGGGGAGGGAGAGTTATAGCACGTCTTCTAGTGTAGTTAGCAGCGCGGATAGCAGGAGAGGTAGCAGGCAGGGTAGCGGGGGCAGGGGTTGTGAAACAGATGGTAGCGCTAGTTTGTTTTCGGACAGCCCACCACAGGGCCCTACGCCTGGGGGCTACACAGATCTCCCACCCTCGCAAGGCTACGGCAGACAACTCTCGCGGCATCAAGTTGCGGCCACTGCGTTCCCACGCGGTGCCGCGGCGTGCAGTCGTGACAGTTACGGGGCGCTTAGTAACCCGCCCCCACAGCAGCAGCATGATGGCGCACGCTCAACATCGCAGAGGTTCTGCTACGTTAACCCACGTTTCGTGGAGGCTCTCTCTTCAGGTGGAGGAGAGTCATCATATAGCTACGTTAGTCGCGCTAGCAAGAACAGGCAAGGCCAGGGCGCTAAGCGGAGGCAGAGGGAGAGAGCGAGAAGGGAGAGGTATCAGCGCAGGCGCGATAGCGAGCAGGCCAGGCTAGCTGCGGAGGCCAGCGGCATCAGGGCAAGAACAGGTAGAGAGACCGTAGGCCAAGGGTTCCGCGGTCCTGAGCAGCGGCACCAGACGGGAACTTACCGCCAGGCGGACATCTTGCCAGAGACTCAGAACACCAGGGATTGCATACGCCACAGGAGGCGGGATGTTACGCAGGAGCGGCCGGAGCTGGGCCACCTTGGTACAACACAGGAAACGAGGGCTCGCAGGGCTCCGCACGTGAATTCGCGGCAATCAGCAGCCCACGGGGGCAGAAGCCCAGGAGGAAGCCCGGCAAGGTCCACCCCCTTGGCGACGCCGGAGGACAGGCATGCCGGTGAGTCCAACTACTTAAATGCTTGGAATAATGTGTTGGATCCCGCCAGGGTGGCGGAGAAATGTGATTTAGTTACGGTATTGAGATCGCTGTTGAGCAGAGTGGATAATAAGGATGGTGTGTCAGAGTCCTGTGGTTCCCCAGGGGGCGCGGGCCCGCCGGTGGGGCAGGAAGGTGGTAGCTCAACAGCCGGTGGTGATGTGGACCCTATGGAGGGTTTGAGATATGCGGACTCGCTGTTTTGTGGTGTCGCCCCTTTGGGGGTCGGTTTGTCGGATGATGTGGTGGAAAAAATACGTAAAAGGTATATACGTGGATATATGGTCCTTGCTGTCGGCGGACCACGTGATGGTTGACAAGGAAAGGGTTACGGAGCGTGGTGCGGACAGGAAGCCGAAAGTGGCTAAAACGTTCGCCAACTGGTTACAGGCTTATACAGTGTTGGCGTACGTAGTATGCCAACAACAGCCTAAAAAAGGCCCTGAGATGTTGGTGTACCTAAACACAATTTTTAGTGCATATAAGCTACATGGCGGCGCTGCGTGGTGGCGTTACGACGAGGATTTTCGTCGGAGGGTTTCGGGCATTAATCACATAAGTTGGGCGTCAAAAGCGACGGATGTCTGGATACAACTCATCCTAGCACAGCGCCCGCAAAAAATGACATTTCAGGGAGGAGCCGTGGGGGGCGGGCAACAGCCTCCTGCGGCCTCCTCAAGACCCAATGGCACTTGTTGGCTCTACAATGAGGGCCATTGCAGGTTCTATGCCACCTGCAAGTTCAGACACGAGTGTTCTGTCTGTGGGGGCCAACACGCGGCGGTGCGATGCTTTAGGAAGCAAAGAGCAGCAGGCGCCGGAGCTGGCGCCAGCGGAGCACCGAACACCGGTGAAAAGCCAGTACCTCTCCCTGTGGCTAGACAAATATCACAGGAAGGAGGAAGCAAGAATCCTTAGACAGGGTTTTGCAGAAGGCTTCGGTATACCGTTTACGTTTCAGCCCGCGTCCACGTGGTGTCCGAACCTAAAATCAGCGACGGATAATTTAGAACTTGTCAAAGAAAAAGTACTGAAAGAAGTAGCAGCGGGCCGCATGGCAGGCCCCTTTGCTGAACCGCCTTTCCCCAATTTGCGGGTCTCCCCATTGGGGCTTGTCCCCAAGAAGGAGCCCGGAAAATTTCGTTTGATACATCATTTATCCTTCCCAAAAGGGGAGTCGGTAAATGATGGGATATCGAAGGAGGAAGCGTCGGTAGTTTACGCTTCTTTTGACCAAGCAGTAGCGCTGGTAAGAAAAGCGGGAAGGCGGGCGCAATTAGCAAAAGCTGATATCGAATCCGCCTTCCGCCTCCTCCCGATACATCCAGATTGTTTTCATTTACTCGGATGCAAAGTGGACAATCAATTTTTCTTTGACATGTGTTTGCCGATGGGCTGCTCAATTTCATGTTACTACTTCGAGCTGTTCAGCTCCTTCCTGGAGTGGATGCTTAAGTATGAAACGGGCATCTCATCGGTGACGCATTACCTTGATGATTTTTTTATTCATAGGTACGGAAACATCCGGCGCGTGCTCCTTGTTGTTAAACACGTTCCGAAAATTGATGTCGCTCGCGGGGGTCCCATTGTCTGAAGAGAAGACAATGGGCCCAGTCAACAGATTGATTTTCCTGGGGATCGAGATCGATACCGAGGAAATGGTTTTCAGGTTACCACTGGAAAAAATCGCGCGGCTTCGGCAGACGGTAAACGAGATTGCGAGCTGTAAGAAGGCCACGTTACGCCAAGGGCAGGTCCTATTGGGTTTATTAAACTTTGCTTGCAAAGTGATTCCCATGGGCCGCGTTTTTTCCAGGCGTCTTTCCCTTGCGACGGTAGGCATTAAAGAGCCACATCACTTCATAAGGATCTCGCAAGGAATCAAAAGGGATCTCCATATTTGGAGAGTTTTCCTGGAATCCTTTAACGGGCAAGTGGTGTGCCCTAAGGAGGAGTGGTTGGGCCCCGACCTCTGCTTGTTTGCGGATGCAGCAGGATCGGTGGGTTTCGGGGTGATTTTCCGGAACCACTGGTGCAGGGAACCCTGGCCAGTATCCTGGCTGGAAAAAAGTTGGAACAGAAACATTACGCTCTTGGAGTTTTTTCCGCTGGTGGTAGCGTTGGAATTATGGGGCGAAGAGCTCCAGGATCATAAGTTGTGTTTTTGGTCTGACAATGCGGCGGTGGTGGAGATAATTAACAGGCAGTCCGCGGCTTCCCTGCCGGTACTGGTACTGTTGAGACACGTGGTTTTGAGGTGTTTGCAGCGGAACATATATCTACGCGCAAAGCATGTACCGGGTTACAAGAACATGGCAGCTGACGCACTCTCTCGTTCGCAGATGGAGCGTTTCAGGGAGCGGCATCCACAGGCGGACGCCGAGGGCGTACGCTGCCCGCCTTTCTTGTGGAAGCTGGCCGAGCAGAGTTGCTGAAGCTAGTTGAGACATCCGTAGCGGCGGGAACGTGGAAGCAGTACAATGCGGTTTGGCAGAAGTGGGTGAATTGTGCGGGGGGCCGCATGGTACAGGGTGAAAGGGCGCGCGCGGTGACGCTGGACATGTTAGCGGCGTTGCGGAAAAGCAAGGCGTCAGTCGACGTGGTCAAGAAACATCTTGCTGGTGTTGCCTTTTTATTAAAACTCCACAGCCTGGTAGATGTTACAAAGGAATTCGTTTTCCGGCAGATTGTCCGGGGGTGGAAAAAAGAAAAGGCCCAGGTGGACACCCGCCGTCCAATAACTTACCCAGTTTTGTGTAGGTTATTGGAGGTGTTGGAAGGCATTTGCACGGACTCGGCGGAAGCGTTACTATTCAGATCTGCATTTTTGCTGGCGTTTTTTGCAGCCTTGAGAATAGGCGAGCTCGTGCCCGCCAGTAGATTCAAGGCGGGAGGGCTACACGACAACGACGTGATGATAGTAGAAGGGGCGCTACGAGTACGGATAAGAAAGTCGAAAACGGACGTGTACGGCAGAGGTGAGTGGGTATCCATCAGCCCGCTGGGCGCGCGTTGGTGCCCAGTCGCGACAGTAACACGTTATATGGCGTCCAGGCCTTCGGGCGAGCGGTTTTTGGTCCACGCGTCGGGTTTTCCCCTCACACGTTTTCAGGTTTCGGCTGTCTTGCGCAGGTCCCTACGGGCAGCAGGTTTCGACGCGTCTGATTTCGGTACGCACTCGTTTAGAATTGGCGCAGCCACATCGGCCGATGCGGGCGGTATGAGCGAAGAAGGGTTAAAGAGACTGGGGAGGTGGAAGTCTCAGGCGTATAAGTCCTACGTTAGGCCGGATCTAATGGTTGGGAACGTTCATGGTTAGTTGTGTTAGCGTTTTTTATAAAAAAAAAAAAAAAAAAAAAAAAAAATTTTTGTTTGTGCTCAAGAAGAGATCGTTGCCCATTGGAACTGTTTTTTGTTTTCTCAGTTATGGAGCCATGGAAGGTGCACATCGTGGGCCACTCATACATATATTGGGCCCAGAAGAGGGCGGCGGTACGGCCAATGGGATTGGACTTGGGCCTTACCGGAACGTCCGTAACCTGGCACGGTGTCCGGGGGCTAAAATGGCCGGACATGCTAAGACTCGTAGCGGACATTGGGAGGCGTAACCCCGGGAGAGTGGTTTTGGTCGTCCACGCGGGGGGTAACGACCTCGGCAGTTTGAAGACCAGGGACCTTCTGGTCTTAATGAAGCAGGACATTTTGCGTTTCCAGGAATGTTTCCACATGGTGACTATTGTTTGGTCGGACATCGTAGCCCGCAGGCATTGGAGAGGAGCAAAGAACATGGAGGCGATAGAGAAAAGCAGGAGATTTATTAACATGAAAATGTCTCAGTTTGTGCATTCCCTTGGGGGGGTGGCCGTGCGGCATTGGGAATTGGAGGATCAGGAAAAAGGTGCATTAAGGGAGGACGGCGTCCACCTCAATGAGCTAGGCTTAGACACGTTTCTATCAGGGATACAGGACGGAGTGGAAGTTGCACTGGCCAAGGTCGGTGGGGTGGGACGGAATGAGCCGAAGTAATTCGCCACATCCCGTGTGGCCCGGAAGTAGTCCATGCTGGGTTAGGGTTAGAGAGGAAGGTTCGCAAGCCCAAGGACCGGGGCTTACGAACGTCCTTGGCAGACGGTTTATGGACTGTAATATAGCAGCTTTGCAGCATGGATAGGGTTTTTCAGAAAAAGTTATGAACATTAATGTTATTTACAAGTTATTCAATAAAGCTGTGGCCTACCCCACGTTTTACAGCAAGAAGCGGTAGATGGTTATTTTGTAATTAGGTAAGCGAGCGGTTTAAGTAAGTTATTGTCCCCAGTCACTCTGGAGACAATCTGACCAGAAATGTGGGCAGACTATTACTGACCAGCAGATGGCGCCATTATACACAAAACTGGTGAATACAAAGCCTTCTTTGGAAGTGAACTGCGTCGGTACGTAGTGACATCATCAGAGCATTAAATGGCGGTGAAACATATTACACGGCTTTGTAAATATAGTGAAAGTGAGAAAGAAAACGAGCCTCTGATTGGTGGGCTCCTCAGCCTACACTTCCTGCGCAGGTGTTCAAGACGTCTCCCATCGCCCCCAATCACTGGTACTATCATTACTAAGATACTTTACTGTTAGTCTCTTATGGCAAACGTACCGGGTGTCCCGAAAGGGTGGAAATATCCAAATAGGATAAAAGTGCTCTGGCAGAGGGGAGGGAGGAGAACCTGTTAGGCCATATCACCAACAAGACGGCCATTTTGAATAATACCATCTTGGATTCGATGTGGGATATATCAGAGAATCTCACCAGAAAAACCACGGCGGGCTTCATGTAACACAACTTTATTAATTGCCATGATAACAGTGATTTTTCTTCCTTACAGGCGATGTGAATGATGGCGCTGTCTGAAGCAGAACATGTTGGGATGGTCCTTATGTCAGGGGAACGAGGCACATGTATCATCACAGCAGATTTAATCAACGCCGCCCAACCAGACCTCCTAGTATCCATAGTGCAGCGGCCAAACTTGTTTCCAAATTCCGAGAAATCGCTGATTAACCAAAATCGCCGTGAGCAAAAACCGTTACTGTTCAACGAGGCCAGAACAGCGGCTGCTGATGCTTCATCCGTGACGGTTGTTGGTCAGCCACATGTTGGGCTATCAGCCACAGAACCTTTTTCTTTTTAATTTGGAAAGAAGTTTGGCGGCTGCATTGTGGGTGATGGGAGGTCGGCTTAGGTAGCGTAGATGGAAGTCGGCATCGATGACGTGCGCTTCGTTCACCTGACACGAGGACGATCAACATATTCACATTGCCCGTATTTACAAAAACATCACTGCTAACATGAGAATGAATGACGTTACGTTACAATGAAGCGCGCCATTGTGTTTCTGGTGAAATTCTCTGCCAGTCTGGTATATCACACACCAACTTACAATTGGCAAAATTAGAATTTACTCCAAGATGGCGGCATTCAAAATGGCGGTCATGTTGGTCACATGGCCTAACAGGTTTTCACCTTTCCCCGCAGCTTGTTTGCAAAATTGCATCACCTTCTGCAAACCGCTTTCCACCTTTATGGGTGTTTCTACACTTTGGAGACAGCCTGTATATAGATGCATCATGGCAGCGCACATGACCCCAAATATATACGAAGGCCGGACCCCGAAAAATGCAAACTTCACACCAGACCCCATAAGTAAATATACACCCCAGTCCAGACCCCCTAAATAAAGATTCCAGACCCCTAAACACATACAAACACCCAGATTGGACCTACTGAACTAATATATACGTCAGATCGGACCCCGTAAATAAATATAGATCTCAGATCAGATCCATAAACGCAGACGACTGAAGGTGTGCAGACTCAAGACCAGACTCTGTAGACACCGACCTCCCTGTTTCTGCCATCCATTAACCCCTTAATGACCGCCGATATGCCTTTTGATGACCTCATCGGCTGGGCCTTAATCCACACAGCCGTCAAAAGACGTCCTTGCCGTAGACTAAGGCCCAAGGTGTGTGCGGGTGACAGCTCATTGCTTTTGGCTACTGGAGGTAGCTGACAGCCTGGAGCTGTCATGGGGGCTGCGATATATCACCGCCGTTATCCACCGGATAACGGCAATCCCATAAAAGTTAAGATCGTTGAAGTGTAATCTCCCATCACCAATAAGAGGAGATGAAACGACTTACTGGAGGCCTCCACATTTGAACCCCAACGCAATACTCCTCCATGCCCTTCCCCCCGGCTTCTGCACATGCGCAGGAGCCGGGGAGCCTGGGAAATTTAAAATCTCTTTGCTTCTGGCTACCAAAGGTCACTGAGAGCCTGGAACGGTG
The DNA here is from genome assembly GCF_035609145.1 of Eleutherodactylus coqui. NCBI lineage: Eukaryota > Metazoa > Chordata > Amphibia > Anura > Eleutherodactylidae > Eleutherodactylus > Eleutherodactylus coqui. The sequence continues at coordinate 1,326,132 of NC_089838.1, forward strand.
AGCGGAGGCCTCATGGAGCGGTCTCCGGTCACATGATAAAAAGGTAGCGATCTACCTTAGGCCGGTCTCACACGACCGTATAGGAATTACGGATTCCACAATTATATGTTCTGTGGTAATACGCAGGTCAATCGCATTGGATTACACAATTCCGCTCACATTAGCGGGTCGGAATTACGTAATCCACTCGCAAAAAAGAGAACAACGCAGGTTTGATTTTACCGCAGATATCCGTGACATAGAGTCCATTGTGCTCCATGGTCGTGGATATACCCGCAGCCCATACGCTACTACATTGTGTACAGGCTGCAGGTATCCGTATCATCGCTAAGTAATGGCGCAGGAAATACAAACAAAAAAAGATGTACTGCGTACGACCACCTGTGTGAGTGCAGCGACCGAGGTGCAAGGCACACCACTGAGAAGATGGCGGGGTAGCTGTTAGGGATGTCACAGTAGCACTACTAACTCCTGCCCTGAGGGACGTGTGCGACCCTTTGCCAAGGCTCTGACAGCCGTCTCCAGACAACGCCGGTGTAGCGGTTACCTGAATAAACTTGAGTAGCTGAACTTCAGATTTTGTCACGGGTGACGCCAACACTCCTTACTCCACGGTGCATCCGACGTGAAATAATAGATAATAGGGTTAGGGATAACTTGAAAACAGTTGCTAGGAACAGTCAGCTGATAGAAGACGATGTAGTAGCCTGGAAATAGGCACTACACAACAGCGCCGAGAAAAAAGAAGCACCCGACAGGGTTAAGAAAGTGCCAGGCAGGAGAGAGAAGTGAAAAGAGAGAGAGAAAGAGAGAAATCTAAGAAACTGTGAGTATCTGAGAAGGAGAGAGGGAGATAAAGAAATAAAGAGACATAAATACAAAGAAGGACAGAGAGAAAACATCCAGAGTAAGCTGCCGGTGTATGGAGGAGTCAGACACCGGTGCTACATTGTTGCAATTTGTGTATCAGTTATTATGCACTGAATGTGATGCAGTTAACCCCCTCATCTCACCGCCTTATATAATATCGTGGTTAAAACAATTTAAGCAATATATCTGGCTCTGTGTATTATTCCACACCTCACCACTCACAACTACAAATTGTGCCCAAGGGCACCGGCGTCCGAACAAAACAGACCACAAATAATTGCCAGCCACGAATAATAATAATATTAGCGCTCAGCACAGCGCTTTGTGACTTCCCGACAGCACCTTGACACGAGATCAGAGTCCATAGATGAATTCACACACCAGCGCAGGAAAACAATGGAGGAGGTCAGGGAGAAAAGCACAGGATGACACCGGGCCTACAGTCCTAGTTATCTGTATGACTCCGCTCCTGGACACACACATTCCCGGACACAGGATGACACCGGGCCTACAGTCCTAGTTATCTGTATGACTCCACCCCTGGACACACACACTTTGGGACACAGGATGACACCGGGCCTACAGTCCTAGTTATCTGTATGACTCCGCTCCTGGACACACACACTCCAGGACACAGGATGACACCGGGCCTACAGTCCTAGTTATCTGTATGACTCCACCCCTGGACACACACACTCCGGGACACAGGATGACACTGGGCCTACAGTCCTAGTTATCTGTATGACTCCGCTGCTGGACACACACACTCCGGAGGACAAGAACACTCCACTGAACACTCACTCGTTACTGAAGACCTTGAACACCCCACAACGGATTCTCTCTCTACTTCTCTCCACTTTCTTTAGGGTAGGGGTCCTGGGACTGGACGGTACTGATGCATCTTGTCTCCACTAGCAGAATAGGTGGAGACAAACTGCACGCCTACATCTATGCTCACAACTTAGGATGTGCACCGGAATGGGTGGAGACAAAGTGCACGCCCCAAACTTCTGACTGGCTGGCCCATAGCACCCACAACGGTTACCGCTGCAAACATAGCGAGGAAGGAGAAGGAAGAACTGACAGATGGTTGCTGGCAGCAGCGTCCCGAGCAGGGGAACAACACCAGCTGATGTTAGTCCTCGCAAGAGGCGCCCAGGCCAGTGCCACAGCGGGGTTCCAAGAACAGCTAGCACTCCGGTCTTCGGCATAGCTGAACAGCACAGCGCTGTCAATGGCCACCATCACGTCAGCAGTCCTTGTTACGTGACATTTCTACAGCACTCTCCCACAGCTTTCCTGGGGCACATATACTCTGCAGGCGCTAACATGCTGCTGCTCCCTGGTGTCAGGACCTTGTCTGTGGTGTTGCCCGAGACTAAGAAGGACTGCAAAACAGGGAGAAGTGAGCCTTTCTCAGGATGCGGGGCACCCAGGAGACTTGTCTGCTCTTTCAGGAGTCCTGGAGATCTCCCATTTTTCTGGCAATCTCCTCGACATTGCAGTTGGCTAGTACGGGTAAAGCACCGATTCCGTTTTGTATATCACTGGGGTGGCAATGGGCATTTGCCATCTCTACAAAAGGTTTATGACCTGACAGCTTTCACTTCTCAAAAAAAAGTTTATTGCTCACCAAGACACACCTAGACCCGCACAGATCAGATCCTGGAGCTCCAGATACGACTGTCAGATGAAGAGCTGAAGTCACTAGTGTTCAGCTCACACGGCCATGCAGATGCATCAGATCACAAGAGCATCACTACAAACCTCTGACACGGCGGTATAAATCACCAGAACGGCTCTTTGCCTACAAACTATCAAATCCAAACATATGCTGGCGTTGTAATGAGCATATAGGATCCCTGGTGCATGTCTGGTGGTCCTGTCCGCTAAGAAGGCCTCCCTGGAATCAGATGGAAGGTAAAATCCGAGAAGTAGTTAACAGCTCATTCAACCTCCTTGCAGAACATTATTCTTAGCCAGCCTGACCAGACACCTTATATCGGCAGCAAAAGCCCTAATACCCCTAGCATGGCTCCAACCCAGGCACCTACTTCTACTCAATGGATGGCAAAGGTCAACGAAATACCTAGGATTGAGGAGTTGGTCATGCAGGACATACGAGAAATTCAGGAAACCATGGGAGCTCTGGCCAGGAAGTCTCCTCACCAACAAGGCCACAATGGAGCAGGATCTTAGTCATTCCTATGCCAGGGGAGCCCCATTTCGATGTGATTCTCCTCTAAAAGGCAGCGAGTATTGATTCCAGGGGAACATATCTTCTAAAATACAATGTCGATAGATTCAAGAGATGCGGGTTTGAATTCCAGGATCAGCGTGAGGCACCCGCCCAGATGATCCGGAGTTCAAGTCGCCCATAGACAATCATGGGCATCCGCAGCTTAATTAAAGCATGCAGGTATGTATTCCCTGACTTTCCGGTCTGGAAACAATTCGCAGCATGCTCCATTTTGCCGCGGATTCCATAGGGACGGCTCCCATTGAAGTCAATGGAAGCCATCCGATCTGCAGCACACATGGAACTGTCACTCCAGGTGCTGCGGGTTCCGCGGGAAAGCAGGATGTTTAAAAAAAAAAACTCCACTGCGCATATGCGGAGGGCGTTCCGGCCGGTGGGCTCACCCACATGCACAGAGGAGATGATGGACGAAACGCATGCATCTGGACTGGAAAGTAATGTGCTTATGCCATGGGCAGGGTGGGATCGCCCGGCATGGTGGGATCCCCCGGCATGGCTCCCACCCACGGAACCCTTATAATAGGGCATTACACAGTGGGGTATTAATACTGATGGGGGCACTATTACTCTAGGACATTGAGGGGCACTATTGCTGTGAGAGGGACATTGGGGGGCACAGAAAAAAATGAAACCAACAATTGGAGCTGCATTTACACTTGTTAACGCTTCGAGGGGATGTTTACGTGCCTGAAAACAAGGCAACGCGTCCTATTTTGGTCCACATTAGCCCCCTGAAGTCAATGGGAATGCATGAAACTCATAAAATCAATGGACCTACTTGGTTTCTTTTTTTGCACACATGAAAAATGCTGTTAATACGCAGTAATAAAACGTGAGCGGGCCTGATATACAGGGGATATGGGGCATGAAGAGGAGAGGAGCTACAGAGTCTGGGGTCTGTAGGATGTGAGGTCTTTAGTAGTTTAGGGTGTCTACTGAAGGTATATCTTAAGGCCCCCTCCCCACAACCTCTCTTTATGGCTGCTAATCTAATCCTGCTTATTGCTCTAAGCTACTGTAACGTCCCGTAGGGTGACCCCGGACCCATGGCATACGCTGAGGAGCTGGGAGGGCAAGATGCTGGCTTCTCACGGCAGCACTTACCATGCTTCCTCCCGAAGGGACGCACGCAGCCAAAGCCAGGGCAGCACTGGGCCTCTTCCGGACACCCCTAGGATAGGGATGCCCAATAGATGGTAGAACAGGGAAAGAGTTTGTCATGGGTGACACCACCATTTTGCTACCCACCAGAATGAACTCCGGTGAAGAATGAAATGAGCCGCAGACAGATTTGAAGTACCTCAGGTCCCTGGGAACGGTCAGGACATGGAATAACTTTACTTGGCAAACTTCAACAAGACAAGACACAAGTTAGAGCAATGACAGCGCAGGAAATTAATAAACTCGAACAGTAGTACCTCCACCCGGTGATCCAGACTTCAGAACACCCGTGCATGAACGACAAAAAGGGTGTACCTCTACGCGGTGATCCACTAGATCCGGATGGCTGAGTAGGAAATTATCACGTAAACAGTACCTCTGCACTGGGCCTTCACAAACTCTCACTCACAGTTGCTCTCACTCTGCTTAGGTGGGTACTCACTCTTTCCTCCTCACATGCACATCTAAGCTGGGAAAACCTCTCCTCCTCTTCCATGCTTCGCTACATGAGGGCTGAAGGTGCCACCATGTAGCTGGACCTCCTGACTACGACTCCAGAAGATGCTCTCAAACACTCCCTTTTGTAACCTCTTTCATACCACGTGACAGGACATAAATTGATACATTTACAAACAGTCTCCAGGCTTTGCAAACACTTAGGGCTCATGTCCAAGGGCGGGTTTGAATTCCAGGATCAGCGTGAGGCATCCGCACAGATGATCCGGAGTTCAAGTCGCCCATAGACAATCATGGGCATCCGCAGCTTAATTAAAAGCACGCAGGTATGTATTCCCTGACTTTCCAGTCTGGAAACAATTCGCAGCATGCTCTATTTTGCGGCGGATGCCATAGGGACAGCTCCCATTGAAGTCAATGGAAGCCATCCGATCTGCAGCACACATGGAACTGTCACTCCAGGTGTGCTGCGGGTTCCGCGGGAAAGCAGGATGTTTAAAAAAAAAATCTCCACTGCGCATATGCGGAGGGCGTTCCGGCCAGTGGGCTCACCCACATGCACAGAGGAGATGATGGGCGAAACGCATGCATCTGGACTGGAAAGTAATGTGCTTATGCCATGGGCAGGGTGGGATCCCACAGCAGGGCTCCCACCCAGGGAACCCAACCCGCCTGTGGACATTAGGCCTTAAAATAGGGCATTACACAATGGGGTATTAATACTGATGGGGGCACTATTACTGTGAGAGGGACATTGAAGGGCACTATTACTGTGAGAGGAACATTGAGGGGCATTATTACTGTGAGAGGGACATTGAGGGGCACTATTACTGTGAAAGGAACATTGAGGGGCAATATTACTGTGAGAGGGACATTGATGGGCACTATTACTGTGAGAGGGACATTGAGGGGCACTATTACTGTGAGAGGGACATTGAGGGGCACTATTACTGTGAGAGGGACATTGAAGGGCACTATTACTGTGAGAGGGACATTGAGGGGCACTATTACTGTGAGCGACATTGAGGGGCACTATTACTGTGAGAGGGACATTGAGGGGCACTATTACTGTGAGCGACATTGAGGGGCACTATTACTGTGAGAGGGACATTGAGGGGCACTATTACTGTGAGAGGAACATTGAGGGGCACTATTACTGTGAGAGGAACATTGAAGGGCACTATTACTGTGAGAGGGACATTGAGGGGCATTATTACTGTGAGAGGGACATTGAGGGGCATTATTACTGTGAGAGGGACATTGAGGGGCACTATTACTGTGAGAGGGACATTGAGGGGCACTATTACTGTGAGAGGAACATTGAGGGGCACTATTACAGTGAAAGGAACATTGAGGGGCACTATTACTGTGAGAGGGACATTGAGGGGCACTATTACTGTGAGAGGAACATTGAGGGGCACTATTACTGTGAGGGGTATACTGAGGGCACTATTACTGTGAGAGGGACATTGAGGGGCACTATTACTGTGAGAGGAACATTGAGGGGCACTATTACTGTGAGAGGGACATTGAGGGGCACTATTACTGTGAGAGGAACATTGAGGGGCACTATTACTGTGAGAGGGACATTGAGGGGCACTATTACTGTGAGAGGAACATTGAGGGGCACTATTAATGTGAGAGGAACATTGAGGGGCACTATTAATGTGAGAGGAACATTGAGGGGCACTATTAATGTGAGAGGGACATTGAGGGGCACTATTACTGTGAGAGGAACATTGAGGGGCACTATTAATGTGAGAGGAACATTGAGGGGCACTATTACTGTGAGAGGAACATTCAGGGGCACTATTACTGTGAAAGGGACATTAAAAGGCACTATTACTGTGAGATGAACGTTGAGGGGCACTATTACTGTGAGAGGGACATTGGGGGCACTATTACTGTGAGAGGAACATTGAGGGGCACTATTACTGTGAGAGGAACATTGGGGGACACTATTACTGTGAGAGGGACATTGAGGGGAACTATTACTGTGGGACATTAGGGGCACGATTACCATGAGAGGGACATTGAGGGGCACTATTACTGGGAGAGGGACATTGAGGGGCACTATTACTGGGAGAGGGACATTGAGGGGCACTATTACTGTGAGAGGAACATTGAGGGGCACTATTACTGTGAGAGGAACATTGAGGGGCACTATTAATGTGAGAGGAACATTCAGGGGCACTATTACTGTGAAAGGGACATTAAAGGGCACTATTACTGTGAGATGAACGTTGAGGGGCACTATTACTGTGAGAAGGACATTGAGGGGCACTATTACTGTGAGAGGAACATTGAGTGGCACTATTACTGTGAGAGGAACATTGAGGGGCACTATTACTGTGAGAGGAACATTGGGGGGCACTATTACTGTGAGAGGGACATTGAGGGGAACTATTACTGTGGGACATTAGGGGCACGATAACCATGAGAGGGACATTGAGGGGCACTATTACTGTGAGAGGGACATTGAAGGGAACTATTACTGTGAGAGGGACATTGAGTGGCACTATTACTGTGAGAGGGGCATTGGGGGGCACTATTACTGTGAGAGGGATATTGAAGGGAACTATTACTGTGAGAGGAACATTGAGGGGCACTACTACTGTGAGAGGGACATTGAAGGGCACTATTACTGTGAGAGGGACATTGAGGGGCACTATTACTGTGAGAGGGACATTGAGGGGCACTACTACTGTGAGAGGGACATTGAAGGGCACTATTACTGTGAGAGGGACATTGAGGGGCACTATTACTGTGAGAGGGACATTGAGGGGCACTACTACTGTGAGAGGGACATTGAAGGGCACTATTACTGTGAGAGGGACATTGAAGGGCACTATTACTGTGAGAGGAACATTGAGGGGCACTATTACTGTGAGAGGAACATTGAGGGGCACTATTACTGTGAAAGGGACATTGAGGGGCACTATTACTGTGAGAGGGACATTGATGGGCACTATTACTGTGAGATGAACATTGAGGGGCACTATTACTGTGAGAGGGACATTGAGGGGCACTATTACCGTGAGAGGAACATTGAGGGGCACTATTACTGTGAGAGGGACATTGAAGGGCACTATTACTGTGAGAGGAACATTGAGGGGCACTATTACTGTGAAAGGGACATTGAGGGGCACTATTACTGTGAGAGGGACATTGATGGGCACTATTACTGTGAGAGGGACATTGAGGGGCACTATTATTGTGAGAGGGACATTGAGGGGCACTATTACCGTGAGAGGAACATTGAGGGGCACTATTACTGTGAGAGGAACATTGAGGGGCACTATTACTGTGAGAGGGACATTGATGGGCACTATTACTGTGAGATGAACATTGAGGGGCACTATTACTGTGAGATGAACATTGAGGGGCACTATTACTGTGAGATGAACATTGAGGGGCACTATTACTGTGAGAGGGACATTGAGGGGCACTATTACCATGAGAGGAACATTGAGGGGTACTATTACTGTGAGAGGGACATTGGGGGGCACCATCACTGTGAGAGGGACATTGGGGGGCACTATTACTGTGAGAGGGACATTGAGGGGAACTATTACTGTGAGAGGGACATTGAAGGGAACTATTACTGTGAGAGGGACATTGAAGGGAACTATTACTGTGAGAGGGACATGGAGGGGCACTATTACCGTAAGAGGAACATGGAAGGGCACTATTACCATGAGAGGGACATTGAGGGGCACTATTACTGTGAGAGGGAAATTGAAGGGCACTATTACTGTGAGAGGGACATTGAGGGGCACTACTACTGTGAGAGGGACATTGAAGGGCACTATTACCGTAAGAGGGACATTGAGGGGCACTATCACTGTGAGAAGGACATTGGGGGGCACTATCGCTGTGAGAGGGACATTGGGGGGCACTATTGCTGTGAGAGGGACATTGGGGGTCACTATTACTGTGAGAGGGACATTGAGGAGCACTATTACTGTTAGAGGGATATTGGGGGGCACTATTACTGGGAGTGGGACATTGATGGGCACTATTAATGTAAGAGGGACATGGGGGGGGGCACTATTACTGTGAGAGGGACATTGATGGGCACTATTACTGTAAGAGGAACATTGATGGGCACTATTGCTGTGAGAGGGACATTGGGGGGCACTATCACTGTGAGAGGGACATTGGGGGGCACTATCGCTGTGAGAGGGACATTGGGGGGCACTATTGCTTTGAGAGGGACATTGGGGGTCACTATTACTGTGAGAGGGACATTGAGGAGCACTATTACTGTTAGAGGGATATTGGGGGGCACTATTACTGGGAGTGGGACATTGATGGGCACTATTAATGTAAGAGGGACATGGGGGGGGCACTATTACTGTGAGAGGGACATTGATGGGCACTATTACTGTAAGAGGAACATTGATGGGCACTATTACTGTAAGAGGAACATTGATGGGCACTATTACTGTGAAAGGGACATTGAGGGGCACTATTACCGCGAGAGGGACATTGAGGAGCACTGAAAGGCACTATTACTGTGAGAGGGACATTGAAGGGCACTATTACTGTGAATGGGACATTGAGGGGCACTATTACTGTGAGAGGGACATTGAGAGGCACTATTACTGTAATAGTGCCCCTCAATGTTCCTCTCACAGTAATAGTGCCCCCCAATGTCCCTCTCACAGTGATAGTGCCCCTCAATGTCCCTCTCACGGTAATAGTGCCCTTCAATGTCCCTCTCACAGTAATAGTGCCGCCCAATGTCCCTCTCACAGTAATAGTGCCCCTCAATGTCCCTCTCACGGTAATGGTGCCCTTCCATGTCTCTCTTACGGTAATAGTGCCCCCCAATATCCCTCCAACAGTAATAGTGGCCCTCAATGTCCCTCTCACAGTAATAGTGACCCCCAATGTCCCTCTCACAGCAATAGTGACATCCCACGCCGGCGTCAGCGTAATAGTGACATGCCACGGCAGCCCCCATCATCGTAGTGACATCCCATAGCGGCCCACAGCGGTAATAGTGACATCCCATAGTGGCCCCCAGCGTAATAGCGACACCCCATGGCGGCCACCAGCATAATAGTGACACCCTATGGTTGCCACCAGCATAATAGTGACACCCCATGGTGGCCACCAGCGTAATAGTAATACCCTACGGCAGCCCCCAGCATAATAATGACACCTCACGGTGGCCCCCAGCGTAGTAGTGACACCCCATGGCGGCCCCCAGCGTAGTAGTGACACCCCACAGCAGCCCCCAGCATAATAGCGACACCCCACGGTGGCCCCTAACATAATAGCGACACCCCACAGCGGCCCCTAGCATAATAGCGACACCCCACAGCGGCCCCCAGTGTAATAGGGACACCCCACAGCGGCCCCCAGCGTAATCGTATCATCTCTATGCTGCCTGTGCTGGCACTCCCAGCCCCAGGCCCGCCGCTCTCAGCCTTGCCGCAGTCCTCCGCCCCCAGCCAATCAGAAGCTAGCGGCGTGAATCAGTTGGGTGAAAAGTGCATTATGTCGCCACCCCTTACTTCCGGTGGCGACATATTACACCAGTACCGAGGAGACAGCAGTAGGATCCCGGCTGCACACTGACGTCACAGTGTGTGCTGGGATAGGCACTGCTAGCAGCGCAGCTGGGTGAATGCCGGCAGGGAAGCCATGGCCCCTGCCGGTATTAACAAGTGGTGAGCATCTGATGGCGGCGTGTGCCAGTAGGGAGGGCTCGGCGTACCGCCTCTGGCACTCGTGCCATAGGTTCGCCACCACTGGTTTAGGGGGTCTGGTCTGTATTGGCTTAGTGGGTCTGGTCTGGAGTCTCTATTAGTTTAGAGGGTCTGGTCTGGACTCTGTACTTATTTAGGGGGTTAGTAATAGCCCTAGGCCCTGGTCTGGGGTCTGTGAGCTTAAATGCCCATCATGTTAATGCTTCTATTTTTGCACTAAGTGGTACAAATAGAGTCAGACAGCTCTGTTCCCTGTTTTGTGGCTCTCACACTGGTATATTGTCACTGCGTGCTCTGCCCGTAAACGCGGTGCTAAAAGCCCATTGATCTCTGTTGGGCCACTCACACATGCGTTTTTTTCATGCGCCTGAAAAAAATGCAGCAAGTGCCATTTCCGTACATATTCAGGGCTGATCCCACGGGCGTTTGCACGCTTCACTGCAACATATTAGCCCTATGAGCGAGGTACTTCGGCACGCGTTTGCCCATTTTACTGTACTTTTTTTGCGCAAGCAAGGACTATCCATGTGGGCACCCTGATTTGAGAGGGTATTTAGCGTAATGAGGTCCAGAGGATTTCTTTTCCTGGCGGTTTTGCGCAGAGTTTCGCACATACTGTTGCGTATTGCGTCTGCATTTGTGCACCCCCCATAGACTTCAACATAGAGCATGTGTATTGACTATGTTTTTTCTATCACCCTAGTGACACTACACCCATGTTAGTGAGCCCGAATGGTATAGACTGCTGACTATGGCAGCCTGCAGTCTGTGACCGTGTCACCCGGCGCTCATAGGGACCAAGAGATCCCACTGCTGCATTACTGGATCCTCCCTCTTATGAAGGGAATCGCTTTCATCATGGAAGATTCTTGGGAGTTGCTGTCTTTGCAGTTCGCTGATATGTAGAGGAAAGTTCATCCGGATTCTGTCCTTGAGGGCAGAAGAATACGATAAGATAAGAGTATATTGTGCATATTGTAAAGTTACGGGAGACTTTGGTCCCGGTAATTACATGATTAATGTTAATGTTCTAGAAGCTACAGGACAGGCGAAGTAATTTACAAAACAACTACAACCCCAGAACCAAAAGAGTGGGCACACCATGTAACTAGATGTAAAGGGAAAAGGATGCAATGCTGTGCCCATGCCATAGGCAGCCCCGTGCCATCAGAGAGGCAGGACGGTGCGCTGATAGGGAGCTGGATGCTCCTCCCCTCGAGGCCGCAGGACGCGGCATCCGTAGTTTCCAAAAGTAATTTTGATTCATCGGACCGCAGAACAATTCCCTATTTTGACTCAGTCCATTCTTTGGCCCAGAGAAGACGCTGGCCATTGTGTTGATATGCGGCTTCTCTGCATGATAGAGCTTCAACCTGCATTAGTGGATTGTATGGCGAGCCGTGTTCAGACAATGATTTCTGGCAGTATCCCTGAGCCCATGCAGTGATTTACATGACTGACTGTATAGAATGCAGCGCCGCCTGAGGACCGTAGACCTCCAGCATCCAATATTAACGGTCAGCCTTGTTCTTTGTACGATGGATGGTGGGCTATTCAAAGTCTTCACAATGTTACATTGAGGAACATTTTTATTAAATTTTCCCACAATTTTTAGAGGCAGACTTTCACAAATTGGTGAACTTCTGACCATCCTCGGTCCTGAGAGACTCGGCCTCTCTAACATGCTCTTTTTATATACAGGCATGTGACTTAGAAGAAAATTGACCCTCCAGCTGTTTTTAATTTTCAATACTTGCTTTCCAGCATTTTGTCACCCCTGTCCCACCTTTTGTGAGATGTGCTGCTGCCATCAAATTCTAAAGGAGTTAATTTTTTTTAATTAAATGGAACAATGCCCCCCCCCCCCCCCCCCCCTGATATGCTCTATGCTCCACTGGGAATAAAATATCGTTAGAGGTTTCCAAATCATTGCATTCTTTTTTGGAATTGGGGGTTATCACATATTTCATGTGGCACCAAAAAGCATGATTGTCGGCAGCACATCTCTTTGTGTCAATGGGATGTGCTGCCAACAATGGACGACTGCATGAATGTTCATTTATCCCCCGTACTGTCAGAAGTCGCCTCGTGAAGGCCAGATAAAAGAGTGTCGATCACATTGATGGGCGCTCATTACAGGGCTCAGTATGGCCGTATATAAGGACCCTGAGACACGTTCCTTCTGCTCCCTCATGGCTGCTGTATGCTTCCACCAATCCAATACAGATGTAGCAGCACCATACTTGAAGTTTTTGAAAGTAGGAGGAAAAAATCAAAAATGAAAGGGCTTAAACGTCGTCATGGATCTTCTTGCCATCTGTCCCATCATCTGATACTGTCCCAGCTTGGACAAGAGCCATCATGCTCCAACATCGGCCCTGATTAAAGAAACGTCTGCATTGTGGATTCTTCCCCTTTACAACATCATCAGTATCAGTTTATGTTACATTCTGTCCACATTTATTATACCGTACGAGAAGCAGAAGGAAAACGCAAGCGGAAAGAAAACCACTAATTATCAGAGCGAAGGCAAGAAACCACAAGACCTCTGCAAAGCTCCTTAAGACACTGCTGTGTTTAGTGGAGAACAAACCTCTAATTCTCTAGGAGTAAGATTATATGTCCGGTTTCCTCAAGACGTTGAAGCATCCTGTCTGGATTATCCAGCTACTTGAGGCATTTCGGAGTTATCTTAGGGCGGTTTTACATGGGTAGACAATCTGTCCTCGGTAACGAGAGCCATCCGACAATCAGCATGTTAATTGGGGCTTGGTAATTATAATTACACGGGCGGACTACCGGTAGGGGGTGAAAATCATTACTACACCCGTTCCTGCATTAGTCAGCAGTACAACCTCCAGATCATATGGGTGGGTGGGTTACTGACCGCTGGGCATTGTTATACCCGCATAACAGATCCAATTAGCTGATTGCTGTTAACGACACACGGGCCGAGGATGGGGCAAACAAAAATGTGGCGAATGTGCATGCCCAATCACTGGACTGTGCCAGAAGGCCTTTGGTTTCTCCAACTGAATGGCATTCACTAATGGCAGCCATTGCACCCTCTCCCTCGTTACCCCTCACTATGCTTGTGCAAACACTAATCTTCAACGAACGCTTGGCTTTCTAATCATGAGCCAGAAAGAATACAATGAACCTAAGGATTGATTCCTCCAAGAATGTATTATTATTTAACCACTATTCTGCTGGTGGAGTCACTGCGTACATACATTACTTATCCTGTACTGATCCTGAGTTACATCCTGTATTATACCCCAGAGCTGCACTCACTATTCTGCTGGTGGAGTCACTGTGTACATACATTACTTATCCTGTACTGATCCTGAGTTACATCCTGTATTATACTCCAGAGCTGCACTCACTATTCTGCTGGTGGAGTCACTGTGTACATACATTACTTATCCTGTACTGCTCCTGAGTTACATCCTGTATTATACTCCAGAGCTGCACTCACTATTCTGCTGGTGGAGTCACTGTGTACATACATTACTTATCCTGTACTGCTCCTGAGTTACATCCTGTATTATACTGCAGAGCTGCACTCACTATTCTGCTGGTGGAGTCACTGTGTACATACATTACTTATCCTGTACTGCTCCTGAGTTACATCGTGTATTATACCCCAGAGCTGCACTCACTATTCTGTTGGTGGAGTCACTGTGTACATACATTACTTATCCTGTACTGATCCTGAGTTACATCCTGTATTATACTCCAGAGCTGCACTCACTATTCTGCTGGTGGAGTCTCTGTGTACATACATTACTTATCCTGTACTGATCCTGAGTTACATCCTGTATTATACCCCAGAGCTGCACTCACTATTCTGCTGGTGGAGTCACTGTGTACATACATTACTTATCCTGTACTGATCTGGAGTTACATCCTGTATTATACTGCAGAGCTGCACTCACTATTCTGCTGGTGGTGGAATCACTGTGTACATACATTACTTATCCTGTACTGATCCTGAGTTACATCCTGTATTATACTCCAGAGCTGCACTCACTATTCTGCTGGTGGAGTCACTGTGTACATACATTACCTATCCTGTACTGATCTGGAGTTACATCCTGTATTATACTGCAGAGCTGCACTCACTATTCTGCTGGAGGAGTCACTGTGTACATACATTACTTATCCTGTACTGATCCTGAGTTACATCCTGTATTATACTCCAGAGCTGCACTCACTATTCTGCTGGTGGAGTCACTGTGTACATACATTACTTATCCTGTACTGCTCCTGAGTTACATCCTGTATTATACTGCAGAGCTGCACTCACTATTCTGCTGGTGGAGTCACTGTGTACATACATTACTTATCCTGTACTGATCCTGAGTTACATCCTGTATTATACTGCAGAGCTGCACTCACTATTCTGCTGGTGGAGTCACTGTGTACATACATTACTTATCCTGTACTGATCCTGAGTTACATCCTGTATTATACCCCAGAGCTGCACTCACTATTCTGCTGGTGGAGTCACTGTGTACATACATTACTTATCCTGTACTGATCCTGAGTTACATCCTGTATTATACTCCAGAGCTGCACTCACTATTCTGCTGGTGGAGTCACTGTGTACATACATTACTTATCCTGTACTGATCCTGAGTTACATCCTGTATTATACCCCAGAGCTGCACTCACTATTCTGCTGGTGGAGTCACTGTATACATACATTACTTATCCTGTACTGCTCCTGAGTTACATCCTGTAGATCTTTTATTATAAAAGTAAAAAACACAACAAAGACAAACTGTAACAATAAGAATAACCATATAAAGCAATATAAGGCCCTTCCCCCACAGTCCGTGATCCATAAACAAAGTTAATGTCCATATCTGGGTTTCCTCCCCGCCGTACACACCCACACACATACACACTCTACATATAACACAATATACAGGTATATACCTAAAATACAAAACTAAGGAAACTATAACTACATAAACCCTGTAACTACACCTCCAGGTCCAGCCGTACCGCACTGCACCCACACAACACAAAGCAAAGCAATAACATAAACACAATGTAAATAACCAAATATAAACAGAAAGACCGAGCCAAACTGGCATAAAAACTAACTAAAAATATTCTTTTTTTTTTTTTTTTTTTTTTTGGGTCCCCAGTGCAGCTTGGGGGCCAAGCCTGCTCCAACAGTCCGTGCCCAGAGTTCTTAGTTCAGGACGTGCCAAGCCACACCAGGGTTCTTTTATTAATACCACACTGTGCCCGCCGCAGCCTGGGGGCCATGCCCGCTCCACCAGTCCGTGCCCAGAGTTCAATGTTCGAGACGTGCCAGGCTACGGCTCAAGGCGTGAATCCCACTCCCCCCAACTCCCCCACCCAACCTACCTACCACCCAAAACGTGAATATATACAATATATACAAAACCATAACACACTCCAATAAACCAACCTACATAATATATACTATATACTATATACATAACCCGAAAGCCTAAGGTCGGCTCTCCTGCAGCCCTACTTCATTCCATTTTGCCCAAATCAAAACAAAAAGCTTCATGGTGCCCTCACAGCCCCCCACCAGGATTGGAGGTGATAAGCCGGGCACAGACATCACAATGTACTATCCCTTGAATTTAAAAAAAAGTCTCCCTATTCTCTCCCTAATTTGCCCTAGACTGTCCTTAGTCTGCCCCTCAGTCTGACCCTTCATGGAAAACTGTCCCTGCCCTATCCCTCCTCTCTCCCTATCCTGTCCCTATTCTCTCCCTACTCTTCCCCTAGAAGATTAAGAAAAGACTGTCCCTAACGAAAAACAAGCCCTCTCCATAGGAGAGAAGCCTTGGTTGTGCCCAGCCTCTCATACTCCAAAGAACGTACCTTCACCAGGTCACCCAGGATGTTCCTACATACCGTATCCACGGGGAGGACTTTCAGTTCCGTCGAGATTAAAGACCGTGCACTCCAGATGTGGAACCTGACCACTAGGCTAACTAGAAATAAAGTGCAGCGGTCCCTGCCACCAAGGCCTCTGAAGGCTCCATAAGCCCACTCCGCATAGGAGAGGTGTGCCAGCTGAGGCCAGCCTATGGAGACCCCTACCCGTTGGTATACCTCTGTATTAAAGGGGCACTGAAGCAGGAAATGCTCCATGCTTTCCAGCACATTGCTGCACTCCTGACGGGGGCAACCCCTGTCAATCAGAGGCCTGCTCTTCAAGTTACCCCTTACGTACAGTCTCCCGTGAAAGCAGCGCCAAGCCAAGTCCCAAAACTTCAAGGGGACCCGGGTTGAATTCAGTAAACGTAACCCTCCCTCCAGGTCCCGACTTGGGCAGTCCTTGAGCGCCAGGGGCTTCTGGAAATGGGTCAACAGGACTCTTTCGTCGAGGAGCCTCCTCGTCAGAGTCCTGATCTCCCACATCCCCAGACCCCACCGGCGTATTACCTTCAGAACCAAGGTAGCGTAAGCCGGGATATATCCGTGCTGCGTGCGAAGGTCCTTCACTCGCCCTCCTGTCTCCCATTCCTGGAAGAAGGGCCGAAACCATCCCCGGCAGGAGTAGACCCACGGAGGAGCCCTCTCTTGCCAGAGGTTGCCTATGTTGATCTTAAAAATGGTGTCTACAAGAAACACCACGGGGTTGACCATAGACAACCCCCCTAGTCTCCTCGTGCGGTATGTAACATCTCTCCTGATCAGGTTCAACCTATTCCCCCACAACATTAGGAAGAACAGGTTGTAGACCCGGGTCCAGAGAGGCTCTGGCAAAATGCATACGCTGCCCAGGTAGATGAATAAAGGGAGCAGGTATGTTTTGATCAAGCTAACTCTTTCCCGAAGGGTTAAAGACCAACCCTTCCACTGATTGACCTTGTGAGTGGCACCGTCCAGCCTGTCTACCCAATTTTGCATGGGGTAATCCCCCTGGCCAAATTTGATGCCAAGAACTTTTGCTGAAGTCTGGGGCACCGGAAGAGTGTCCGAGAGATCAAACACAGGATCCCCCCTTCCTAACCAGAGACTTTCACACTTATCCCAGTTGACCCTGGACCCAGATGCCTCTGAGTAGCCATCCACCTCCGACACCACAAACTCCGCCTCCTCCCTTGAGGATACGAAGAGCGTGACATCATCGGCGTATGCCACTGCCCTCAGGGTAGCCTCCGGCACCGCCCGGTCCATCCCGACCCCTGCTATAGGTCCACGATCAACCCTCCTAAGGAAGGGATCTATCGCAAACGCATACAACAGGGGACTTAGAGGACAGCCCTGACGGACACCGGACCCCACCTCGAAAGGGCGGCCAAGCCAACCGTTCACCAGCGGGAAAGTCTCAGCCCCTGCATACAATGTTCGCAGCCAATCAACAAACCCCACTGGCAGGCCGTATCTCAGAAGGACTGACCAGAGGTACTTGTGGTTAACCCGATCAAACGCTTTGGCCTGATCCAAGGACAGCAAGTACCCCTCCCAGTGACCAGCCCTACCCTGCTCCACTGCCTCCCGGACACCGAGAACAGCACTAAAGATGCTACGGCCTGGAACAGAGCAATGCTGGGCCCCCGAGAGGAGCTGGGGTGCAAACTTGACCAACTGATTAAACAGCACTTTTGCCAGAACCTTCCTGTCCGTATTGAGAAGTGCTATGGGACGCCAGTTCTCAATACGGCTCGAGTCTTTACCCTTTGACAGAAGGATCAAAGCTGACCTCCTCATTGACTTTGGCAGAGTGCCCGAGGAAAGACACTCATTTAATACCTCCGTCAAGAGGGGACTCAAGAGGTCCTTGAAGGTCTTATAATACTCGGATGTTAGTCCGTCCGGTCCTGGCGATTTTTTGAGCCGGAGCCCTTCAATCGCCAGTTTAACTTCCTCTATTCTCATCTCTCCTGTCAAAACATCAAGAGAGGTGTCTACCCCCGGCCCAGGGACAGCTTCAGCCAGGAAAGCCGACATCACTTCCGAATCTAGATCCCTCTTTCCCAAGAGTTGCGAGTAGTAGGATCTGATGACCTCCAGAATCCCTGATCTGGATCGATTCAGGGATCCTGTACTATCGATCAGTCCAGTGACCACTTTACTATTCACTGACATCCTACAGTTTCTGTAAGGGTCGGGCGAGCGGTATTTCCCGAAATCCCTCTCAAAAACCAAGGATGCGTGTCTATCGTACTGGCACTTCTTGAGCAAAGATTTCACTCTGGAGATCTCCTCGCGGCTACCTCCAGTCGAAACGAGATGTTCGAGTTTCCTCCTCAGGCCGTTGTACAGGCGGTACCTGTCCAGGCATCTGAGGTTGGAGAGCTCTCGGAAGAACCTTGCCGCCCTCCTCTTGAACATCTCCCACCACTCTGACTTACTGCTACAGAGATCCAGTAATGGTACCTGGCTCTGCAGAAAATCCTCAAAGGACTGTCTTATCTCTGCTTCCTCCAGGAGTGATGAATTCAGCCTCCATAAGCCTCTACCCATCCGGGGGGTCTCTGCAACATTCAGAGAAAACAATATTAGACAGTGATCGGAGAATTCCACCTCAACAACGGACACTGGTGAAGAAATGGCTTCCTCCTTCAAATAAAACCTGTCTATTCTAGACCTGCTCTGACCTCTATAATAGGTGAACCCCTCGTGGCCTGGGGTGTGCCGGATGTGGACATCCACCAGGTAAGCCTCGCTAGCTATACTATTAAGTGCGACGCTGTCAAAAGTCAACCGCCTGTCTCCAGAGCCTCCCCTATCGCGGGCTCTTGTGACTGCATTAAAGTCACCTCCAAAGACAACTTGGCGGCTGGTAAAAAGGTAGGGCTTGATCCTCATAAAGAGACTCTTCCTGTCCTTTTTTGACTG
The DNA here is from genome assembly GCF_035609145.1 of Eleutherodactylus coqui. Taxonomy (NCBI): domain Eukaryota; kingdom Metazoa; phylum Chordata; class Amphibia; order Anura; family Eleutherodactylidae; genus Eleutherodactylus; species Eleutherodactylus coqui. Next base: position 1,345,446 of record NC_089838.1, read on the forward strand.
GGGACCATAGATGTTGACAAGTCTTAATTCTTGTCCCTTCATGAGGACATCTAAGATCAGGCACCTTCCCATTTCTAATTCAATAACTCGTCGGCATTCAACCGCTGCGGTAAAAAGTACCGCCACTCCACTATACGGCTCGGCCACAAGAGACCAGTAGGAAGGGCCTGACCTCCACTCCCTTTTTGCCTTATGTATAGCTGCCAAATCAGACAGCCTGGTCTCCTGCAAAAATAAAATGTCGGCTTCAACGCGGCCGAGAAAATCAAAGGCCGCAAATCTAGCCGTATCAGACTTAATGCTGGCAACGTTAATTGATGCCAGAGTCAGCGGAGTGGGTGCCGCCATCATGAGTGATTAAATTAGACGGCTTTCTTCCTCACACCCGCTTCCTCGGGGTCAGAGGAAAGCCCCTTGCTTCTTTTTTTGGACACAGATGTGTCCATAGCAGGGGATCCCCTGACCCCGTCGTCCTTGTTTCCAGGTTCCAGAGTAGCCTCCACCCCGGAAGGAACTATGCCTTCACGAGGTGGAGACTCAGCGCCCCCTGTTGACCCTTCCTTTGCCCTAGGAACCTTGCCCTCCGCCTCCCCCTCAGAAGAGGAGGAAGAGATGTCTCGGAGGGCTCGGAACCTATTGGAGAGTCCAACTGGAGGTGAGCAGGCTTTTCCTTCCAGTACCCCCTGGCCTGGGGTGGGAGAAGATCTTGAATCCCCCCTTCGTTTCCTCCTCGTGGCACCTAGCTTACGCCGTTTCTCTAGCCACCTCTTGCCTTCCTCATCCACACTTTCGCAGTGAGAGGAATCTGCAGAGTTGGTCTCCTCCCTCTGGATCCTCCTGTCCTCCTCATCTAAATCGCTGTCCCTCAAAGCCTCAGCCGCGAGATTTGCTTCTGGAACAGGGGCCACCATCGACCCACCTGCTGTGGGTGCTCCTGTCAGCTCCCTGCTCCGTCTGCGTTTCTCCTGACGCCTCTGCTCCGCAGGCGTCTTTTGCCGGTTCTTCCCTGGCTCCTGAGCTCCTCCACCTCTGCTGGTCCCCTCACCCCCGGAGGCCACATCATGACCCCCATCCGTAGGTGCTGAGACCGCATTGGCAAAGGAGCGCGGACAACGACTAAATGGGTGACCGAGGTCACCACACAGGTTACACCTAATCTCCGCACAGGAGGCGGCAAGATGACCCAGACCCCCACACAGGGCGCACTTCAAGGTCTTACAAGCGGCGCTTAAGTGTGAGGGGTCGCCGCACCTGTGGCAGAGCTTCGGCTGCCCCTGGTAAAAGGCCAAGATACGATCCCTGCCGAGGAAGGCTGCAGAAGGTATGTGTGCCACTGAGTTACCTGAACGTTTCAGCTGGACCATGAACGTCCAGGCCCCAGACCATATGCCGTGCTCATCCCTGTTCTTTTTTGGCATCTCCGTCACCTCTCCGTACCTACTGAGCCACGTCATGATGTCAAAGCAAGAAAGTGACTCGTTACGAGTCAAAACGGTCACCTTCTTGATACCGTTCTGGCGAGACACCACCTGGATGGCAAAGTCTCGCCAGCCGGGCTCGTTTTTCATCAGCTCGTAATTCCCCCAGAAGATTTCTAAGCCCTCTGGGCGAACGAAGCTGATGTCAAACTCAGACGTGCCGTAGGGATGGATCAGGGCAAAGATGTCAACTGCCCTGAAGCCCATCTTCAGCAGAAGCTCCACTACCCTTGCCCTCGGGGGGCATGCATCATTGCCTCTCCAACGAAGACGGACCACATTCCTACGACCTGCGTCCTGCCCGGGTGTCGGTAGGGACCATACGGTCTCCCCCCTTTGCTCTCGGAAGGCACCCAAGCCATGTCTCTCTTTCCAGAGACATAGGTCCACCTCTCTTCCTCCAACTGTGATTGTACTCTCCCCCTTCCGTAAAGCCTCCAGGAGACGCTGTTGCAAAGCGCCCTCCCTAGAGCCTGGAGACAAGGAGGACCCCTCCCCTCCAGCGGCGACACTGGCATAACTCCTGCCAGTTGTTGTCGCCGCTGGAGGGGCGACTGGAGGCGCGGGATCCGGCCTGACTTACTCCCAGATTATGGGAGACCCCTGATTTTAGGTCCGCAGCCCCCTCCGCATCACAGGCAGCACTTGCTGCATTAGTGGCACCGCTGCCACCCTCCTTGCTGTTACCGCGACCTGCATCTGTACTGGCCTTTACTGCACCTTTCTTACTGACCTCCTTGCTCCTGTTACCAACTAACACAGGGACAGGGGATCTGACCAGCTGGGCCCTTTTCTCCCCAACTCCCTGCTCCAGGCCCACCACAGAGTCCGAGCCAGGGGGGTTTTTGGGGTCAGAACTCTGATTCGACTTTGCAGCCAGATCAGTCCTCACGGGAACTTTGACAAACACAAGCTTTTCCTGCAGCTTAACAGGTTTCTTTTTCTTTTTCTTTATCTCTACATCCTCCTCCGGCATCTCATTGCCAAACATGAAGCCCCCAATATGCAGAGAGGCTTCTGGCTGTGGGGTCTTCTGCACTTGTAGCCTTCCTGCGTTTCCCTCCACCTCTGATTCCCCTGAGGTAGATGGCAGTCCAATTTCCTCAGGCAACAGCTCTCTGGAACTTGTAGTGCCACTGGGTGTTGGTACTAGCTCTTGTGAACACACGGGCTGCTCCTCCAGGGTCTCCTGCACATCCTCAAACAATTCCTCATCTGAGGCTTCATCATTGCTTGACTCGCTTTGCTCCTGGCCACTGCACCTTGCCGCCATCTTTGCAAACCGGTCATCATTTATTATTTTTTCCTTAAAGGGCCCGCTCTCCTCCAGTATTTTCTCCCTCACCGCTTTACACATTCTAATGCAGTCCTTGCATTTCTTTATTGCCCTTCTGGCTTCTGCCTTTCTGTCCTTAGAAGCATTTTGCTCCATGATCAGCTTGGCATCGCGCACCTTTCCCTTTTGCATGACCAACATTTTTCCAGCAAAGTTATAGTCATTAATACTCTTCGCCAGCCTGGAGGCCAGCTCAATCACTGATTCCTCCTTCTTTCTTTCGCTCCACTTACCCATGCTTGCCAGGGTCTGCGGCTCACCTGCTCTCCTGCGGGTCTGGCTGCGGGTCACAATCTCACTCCCTGCGCTATCAGAAGCCGCCGTGCTGACAAATGGTGCCACGCTGCTGCAGCCACGACCAGGTCCAAGTCTCTTCTTACCTCCAGCAGAAGCTCCTGTTTTCCTGCGTGCTGCTGGCTTCTCCGGCACCAGTGGCAAACTTTCTTTCGGCATTGCTGATGCCAGCAATGCCTTCACTTCCCTCCCTCCCCCCGAGTGGCCCCGGGGAGAGGAGGTGCGGGACTCCATATCCAACAAAGCCCAGAAAAGTGCACCTTCTCTGGGATCCAAGCTCAGCAAAACCTCCTTCTCTGACCACACCCTGGAAGTTGCAGAGCTTAACCAGCACACACCCAACTCCAGAAGCTGCACTCACTATTCTGCTGGTGGAGTCACTGTGTACATACATTACTTATCCTGTACTGTTCCTGAGTTATATCCTGTATTATACTCCAGGGCTGAACTCACTATTCTGCTGGTGGAGTCACTGTGTTCATACATTACTTATCCTATACTGATCCTGAGTTACATCCTGTATTATACCCCAGAGCTGCACTCACTATTCTGCTGGTGGAGGCGCTGTGTACATACATTACTTATCCTGTACTGATCCTGAGTTACATCCTGTATTATACTCCAGAGCTGCGCTCACTATTCTGCTGGTGGAGTCACTGTGTACATACATTACTTATCCTGTACTGCTCCTGAGTTCCATCCTGTATTACACCCCAGAGCTGCACTCACTATTCTGCTGGGGGAGTCACTGTGTACATACATTACTTATCCTGTACTGATTCTGAGTTACATCCTGTATTATACTCCCGAGCTGCGCTCACTATTCTGCTGGTAGAGTCACTGTGTACATACATTACTTATCCTGTACTGATACTGAGGTACATCCTGTATTATACTCCAGAGCTGCACTCCCTATTCTGCTGGGGGAGTCACTGTGTACATACATTACTTATCCTGTACTGCTCCTGAGTTACATCCTGTATTATACTGCAGAGCTGCGCTCACTATTCTGCTGGTGGAGTCGCTGTGTACATACATTACTTATCCTGTACTGACCCTGAGTTACATCCTGTATTATACTCCAGAGCTGCACTCACTATTCTGCTGGTGGAGTCACTGTGTACATACATTACTTATCCTGTACTGATCCTGAGTTACATCCTGTATTATACTCCAGAGCTGCACTCACTATTCTGCTGGTGGAGTCACTGTGTACATACATTACTTATCCTGTACTGCTCCTGAGTTACATCCTGTATTATACTCCAGAGCTGCACTCACTATTCTGCTGGTGGAGTCACTATGTACATACATTACTTTTCCTGTACTGATCCTGAGTTATATCATGTATTATACTCCAGAGCTGCACTCACTATTCTGCTGGTGGAGTCACTATGTACATACATTACTTATCCTGTACTGTTCCTGAGTTATATCCTGTATTATACTGCAGAGCTGCTCTCACTATTTTGCTGGTGGAGTCACTGTGTACATACATTACTTATCCTGTACTGCTCCTGAGTTACATCCTGTATTATACTCCAGAGCTGCACTCACTATTCTGCTGGTGGAGTCACTATGTACATACATTACTTATCCTGTACTGATCCTGAGTTATATCATGTATTATACTCCAGAGCTGCACTCACTATTCTGCTGGTGGAGTCACTATGTACATACATTACTTATCCTGTACTGTTCCTGAGTTATATCCTGTATTATACTGCAGAGCTGCACTCACTATTCTGCTGGTGGAGTCACTGTGTACATACATTACTTATCCTGTACTGCTCCTGAGTTACATCCTGTATTATACTGCAGAGCTGCACTCACTATTCTGCTGGTGGAGTCACTGTGTACATACATTACTTATCCTGTACTGCTCCTGAGTTACATCGTGTATTATACCCCAGAGCTGCACTCACTATTCTGCTGGTGGAGTCACTATGTACATACATTACTTATCCTGTACTGATCCTGAGTTACATCCTGTATTATACTGCAGAGCTGCACTCACTATTCTGCTGGTGGAGTCACTGTGTACATACATTACTTATCCTGTACTGATCTGGAGTTACATCCTGTATTATACTGCAGAGCTGCACTCACTATTCTGCTGGGGGAGTCACTGTGTACATACATTACTTATCCTGTACTGCTCCTGAGTTACATCCTGTATTATACTCCAGAGCTGCACTCACTATTCTGCTGGTGGAGTCACTGTGTACAGACATTACTTATCCTGTACTGCTCCTGAGTTACATCCTGTATTATACTGCAGAGCTGCACTCACTATTCTGCTGGTGGAGTCACTGTGTACAGACATTACTTATCCTGTACTGCTCCTGAGTTACATACTGTATTATACCCCAGAGCTGCACTCACTATTCTGCTGGTGCAGTCACTGTGTACATACATTACTTATCCTGTACTGTTCCTGAGTTATATCCTGTATTATACTCCAGGGCTGCGCTCACTATTCTGCTGGTGCAGTCACTGTGTACATACATTATTTATCCTGTACTGATCCTGAGTTATATCATGTATTATACTCCAGAGCTGCACTCACTATTCTGCTGGTGGAGTCACTGTGTACATACATTACTTATCCTGTACTGATCCTGAGTTACATCCTGTATTATACTCCAGAGCTGCGCTCACTATTCTGCTGGTGGAGTCACTGTGTACATACATTACTTATCCTGTACTGATCCTGAGTTACATCCTGTATTATACTCCAGAGCTGCACTCACTATTCTGCTGGTGGAGTCACTGTGTACATACATTACTTATCCTGTACTGCTCCTGAGTTACATCCTGTATTATACCCCAGAGCTGCACTCACTATTCTGCTGGTGGAGTCACTGTGTACATACATTACTTATCCTGTACTGATCCTGAGTTACATCCTGTATTATACCCCAGAGCTGCACTCACTATTCTGCTGGTGGAGTCACTGTGTACATACATTACTTATCCTGTACTGATCCTGAGTTACATCCAGTATTATACTCCAGAGCTGCGCTCACTATTCTGCTGGTGGAGTCACTGTGTACATACATTACTTATCCTGTACTGCTCCTGAGTTACATCCTGTATTATACTCCAGAGCTGCACTCACTATTCTGCTGGTGGAGTCACTGTGTACATACATTACTTATCCTGTACTGCTCCTGAGTTACATCCTGTATTATACCCCAGAGCTGCACTCACTATTCTGCTGGTGGAGTCACTGTGTACATACATTACTTATCCTGTACTGATCCTGAGTTACATCCTGTATTATACTGCAGAGCTGCACTCACTATTCTGCTGGTGGGGTCACTGTGTACATACATTACTTATCCTGTACTGCTCCTGAGTTACATCCTGTAGATCTTTTATTATAAAAGTAAAAAACACAACAAAGACAAACTGTAACAATAAGAATAACCATATAAAGCAATATAAGGCCCTTCCCCCACAGTCCGTGATCCATAAACAAAGTAAATGTCCATATCCAGGTTTCCTCCCCGCCGTACACACCCACACACATACACACTCAGCATATAACACAATATACAACCATAACACAATATACAAGTATATACCTAAAATATAAAACTAAGGAAACTATAACTACATAAACCCTGTAAACTATAACTCCCGGTCCAGCCGTGCCGCACTGCACCCACACAGAACAAATGTAAGCAATAACATAAACAGCATAAATAACTGAAATAGCAACATAAATAACCAAATTCAAACAGAAAGACCGAGCCGAACTGGCATAAAACGAACTAAAAAATTTTTTTTTTTTTTTTTTTTTTGGGGTCCCCAGTGCAGCTCGGGGGCCATGCCTGCTCCATCAGTCCGTGCCCAGAGTTCTAAAGTTCAGGACGTGCCAAGCCACACCAGGGTTTTTGTTTTTTTTTTTTAATAAATACCACACAGTGCCCGCCGCAGCCTGGGGGCCATGCCCGCTCCACCAGTCCGTGCCCAGAGTTCAATGTTCGAGACGTGCCAGGCTACGGCTCAAGGCGTGAATCCCACTCCCCCCAACTCCCCCACCCAACCTACCTACCACCCAAAACGTGAATATATACAATATATACAAAACCATAATACACTCCAATACCAACATACATAATATATACTATATACATAACCCGAAAGCCTAAGGTCGGCTCTCCTGCAGCCCTACTTCATTTCATTTTGCCCAAATCAAAACAAAAAGCTTCATGGTGCACTCACAGCCCGCCACCGGGATTGGAGGTGATAAGCCGGGCACAGACATCACAATGTACTATCCCTTGCATTTTCTCCCTATTCTCTCCCTAATTTGCCCTAGACTGTCCTTAGTCTGCCCCTCAGTCTGACCCTTCATGGAAACCTGTCCCTGCCCTATCCCTCCTCTCTCCCTATCCTGTCCCTTCTCTCTCCCTACTCTTCCCCTAGAAAATTAAGAAAACACTGTCCCTAACGAAATACAAGCCCTCTCCATAGGAGAGAAGCCTTAGATGTGCCCAGCCTCTCATACTCCAAAGAACGCACCTTCACCAGGTCACCCAGGATGTTCCTACATACCGTATCCACGGGGAGGACTTTCAGCTCCGTCGAGATTAGACACCGTGCACTCCAGATGTGGAACCTGACCACTAGGCTAACTAGGAATAAAGTGCAGCGGTCCCTGCCACCAAGGCCTCTGAAGGCTCCATAAGCCCACTCTGCATAGGAGAGATGTGCCAGCTGAGGCCAGCCTATGGAGACCCCTACCCGTTGGTATACCTCTGTATTAAAGGGGCACTGAAGCAGGAAATGCTCCATGCTTTCCAGCACGTCGCTGCACTCCTGACGGGGGCAACCCCTGTCAGTCAGAGGCCTGCTCTTCAAGTTACCCCTTACATACAGTCTCCCGTGAAAGCAGCGCCAAGCCAAGTCCCAAAACTTCAAGGGGACCCGGGTTGAATTCAGTAAACGTAACCCTCCCTCCAGGTCCCGACTTGGGCAGTCCTTGAGCGCCAGGGGCTTCTGGAAACGGGTCAACAGGACTCTTTCGTCGAGGAGCCTCCTCGTCAGAGTCCTGATCTCCCACATCCCCAGACCCCACCGGCGTATCACCTTCAGAACCAAGGTAGCGTAAGCCGGGAGATATCCATGCTGCGTGCGAAGGTCCTTCACTCGCCCTCCTGTCTCCCATTCCTGGAAGAAGGGCTGAAACCATCCCCGGCAGGAGTAGACCCACAGAGGAGCCCTTTCTTGCCAGAGGTTGCCTATGTTGATCTTAAAAAAGGTGTCTACAAGAAACACCACGGGGTTGACCATAGATAACCCCCCTAGTCTCCTCGTGCGGTATGTAACATCTCTCCTGATCAGGTTCAACCTATTCCCCCACAACATTAGGAAGAACAGGTTGTAGACCCGGGTCCAGAGAGGTTCTGGCAAAATGCATACGCTGCCCAGGTAGATGAATAACGGGAGCAGGTATGTTTTGATCAGGCTAACTCTTTCCCGAAGGGTCAAAGACCAACCCTTCCACTGGTTTACCTTCTGAGTGGCACCATCCAGCCTGTCTACCCAATTTTGCATGGGGTAATCCCCCTGGCCAAATTTGATGCCAAGAACTTTTGCTGAAGTCTGGGGCACCGGAAGAGTGTCCGGGAGATCAAACACAGGATCCCCCCTTCCTAACCAGAGACTTTTGCACTTATCCCAGTTGACTCTGGACCCGGATGCCTCTGAGTAGGCATCCACCTCCGACACCACAAACTCCGCCTCCTCCCTTGAGGATACGAAGAGCGTGACATCATCGGCGTATGCCACTGCCCTCAGGGTAGCCTCCGGCACCGCCCGGTCCATCCCGACCCCTGCTATAGGTCCACGATCAACCCTCCTAAGAAAGGGATCTATCGCAAACACGTACAACAGGGGACTTAGAGGACAGCCCTGACGGACACCGGAACCCACCTCAAAAGGGCGGCCAAGCCAACCGTTCACCAGTGGGAAAGTCTCAGCCCCTGCATACAATGTTCGCAGCCAATCAACAAACCCCACTGGCAGGCCATATCTCTGAAGGACTGACCAGAGGTACTCATGATTAACCCGATCAAATGCTTTGGCCTGATCCAAGGACAGCAAGTACCCCTCCCAGTGACCAGCCCTACCCTGCTCCACTGCCTCCCGGACACCAAGAACAGCGCTAAAGGTGCTACGGCCTGGAACAGAGCAATGCTGGGCCCCCGAGAGGAGCTGGGGTGCAAACTTGACCAACCGATTAAACAGCACTTTTGCCAGAACCTTCCTGTCCGTATTGAGAAGTGCTATGGGACGCCAGTTCTCAATACGGCTCGAGTCTTTACCCTTTGACAGAAGGATCAAAGCTGACCTCCTCATTGACTTTGGCAGAGTGCCCGAGGAAAGACACTCATTTAATACCTCCGTCAAGAGGGGACTCAAGAGGTCCTTGAAGGTCTTATAATACTCGGATGTTAGTCCATCCGGTCCTGGCGATTTTTTGAGCCGGAGCCCATCAATCGCCAGTTTAACTTCCTCTATTCTGATCTCTCCTGTCAAAACATCAAGAGAGGTGTCTACCCCCGGCTCAGGGACAGTTTCAGCCAGGAAAGCCGACATCACTTCCGAATCTAAATCCCTCTTTCCCAAGAGTTGCGAGTAGTAGGATCTGACGACCTCCAGAATCCCTGATCTGGATCGATTCAGGGATCCTGTACTATCGATCAGTCCAGTGACCACTTTACTATTCACTGACATCCTACAGTTTCTGTAAGGGTCGGGCGAGCGGTACTTCCCGAAATCCCTCTCAAAAACCAAGGATGCGTGTCTATCGTACTGGCACTTCTTGAGCAAAGATTTCACTCTGGAGATCTCCTCGCGGCTACCTCCAGTCGAAACGAGATGTTCGAGTTTCCTCCTCAGGCTGTTGTACAGGCGGTACCTGTCCAGGCATCTGAGGTTGGAGAGCTCTCGGAAGAACCTTGCCACCCTCCTCTTGAACATCTCCCACCACTCTGACTTACTGCTACAGAGATCCAGTAATGGTACCTGGCTCTGCAGAAAATCCTCAAAGGACTGTCTTATCTCTGCTTCCTCCAGGAGTGATGAATTCAGTCTCCAAAAACCTCTGCCCATCCGGGGGGTCTCTGCAACATTCAGAGAAAACAATATTAGACAGTGATCGGAGAATTCCACCTCAACAACGGACACTGGTGAAGAGATGGCTTCCTCCTTCAAATAAAACCTGTCTATTCTAGACCTGCTCTGACCTCTATAATAGGTGAACCCCTCGTGGCCTGGGGTGTGCCGGATGTGGACATCCACCAGGCGAGCCTCGCTAGCTATACTATTAAGTGCGACGCTGTCAAAAGTCAACCGCCTGTCTCCAGAACCTCCCCTATCGCGGGCTCTTGTGACTGCATTAAAGTCACCTCCAAAGACAACTTGGCGGCTGGTAAAAAGGTAGGGCTTGATCCTCATAAAGAGACTCTTCCTGTCCTTTTTTGACTGGGGACCATAGATGTTGACAAGTCTTAATTCTTGTCCCTTCATGAGGACATCTAAGATCAGGCACCTTCCCATTTCTAATTCAATAACTCGTCGGCATTCAACCGCTGCGGTAAAAAGTACCGCCACTCCACTATACGGCTCGGCCGCAAGAGACCAGTAGGAAGGGCCTGACCTCCACTCCCTTTTTGCCTTATGTATGGCTGCCAAATCAGACAGCCTGGTCTCCTGCAAAAATAAAATGTCGGCTTCAACGCGGCCGAGAAAATCAAAGGCCGCAAATCTAGCCGTATCAGACTTAATGCTGGCAACGTTAATTGATGCCAGAGTCAGCGGAGTGGGTGCCGCCATCATGAGTGATTAAATTAGACGGCTTTCTTCCTCACACCCGCTTCCTCGGGGTCAGAGGAAAGCCCCTTGCTTCTTTTTTTGGACACAGATGTGTCCATAGCAGGGGATCCCCTGACCCCGTCGTCCTTGTTTCCAGGTTCCAGAGTAGCCTCCACCCCGGAAGGAACTATGCCTTCACGAGGTGGAGACTCAGCGCCCCCTGTTGACCCTTCCTTTGCCCTAGGAACCCTGCCCTCCGCCTCCGCCTCAGAAGAGGAGGAAGAGATGTCTCGGAGGGCTCGGAACCTATTGGAGAGTCCAACTGGAGGTGAGCAGGCTTTTCCTTCCAGTACTTGGCCCGGGGTGGGAGAAGATCTTGAATCCCCCCTTAGTTTCCTCCTCGTGGCACCTAGCTTACGCCGTTTCTCTAGCCACCTCTTGCCTTCCTCATCCACACTTTCGCAGTGAGAGGAATCTGCAGAGTTGGTCTCCTCCCTCTGGATCCTCCTGTCCTCCTCATCTAAATCGCTGTCCCTCAAAGCCTCAGCCGCGAGATTTGCTTCTGGAACAGGGGCCACCATTGATCCACCTGCTGTGGGTGCTCCTGTCAGCTCCCTGCTCCGTCTGCGTTTCTCCTGACGCCTCTGCTCCGCAGGCGTCTTTTGCCGGTTCTTCCCTGGCTCCTGAGCTCCTCCACCTCTGCTGGTCCCCTCACCCCCGGAGGCCACATCATGACCCCCATCCGTAGGTGCTGAGACCGCATTGGCAAAGGAGCGCGGACAGCGACTAAATGGGTGACCGAGGTCACCACACAGGTTACACCTAATCTCCACACAGGAGGCGGCTAGATGACCCAGACCCCCACACAGAGCGCACTTCAAGGTCTTACAAGCGGCGCTCAAGTGTGAGGGGTCACCGCACCTGTGGCAGAGCTTCGGCTGCCCCTGGTAAAAGGCCAAGATACGATCCCTGCCGAGGAAGGCTGCAGAAGGTATGTGTGCCACTGAGTTACCTGAACGTTTCAGCTGGACCATGAACGTCCAGGCCCCAGACCATATGCCGTGCTCATCCCTGTTCTTTTTTGGCATCTCCGTCACCTCTCCGTACCTACTGAGCCACGTCATGATGTCAAAGCAAGAAAGTGACTCGTTACGAGTCAAAACGGTCACCTTCTTGATTCCGTTCTGGCGAGACACCACCTGGATGGCAAAGTCTCGCCAGCCGGGCTCGTTTTTCACCAGCTCGTAATTCCCCCAGAAGATTTCTAAGCCCTCTGGGCGAACGAAGCTGATGTCAAACTCAGACGTGCCGTAAGGATGGATCAGGGCAAAGATGTCAACTGCCCTGAAGCCCATCTTCAGCAGAAGCTCCACTACCCTTGCCCTCGGGGGGCATGTATCATTGCCTCTCCAACGAAGACGGACCACATTCCTACGACCTGCGTCCTGCCCGGCTGTCGGTAGGGACCATACGGTCTCCCCCCTTTGCTCTCGGAAGGCACCCAAGCCATGTCTCTCTTTCCAGAGAGATAGATCCACCTCTCTTCCTCCAACTGTGATTGTACTCTCCCCCTTCCGTAAAGCCTCCAGGAGACGCTGTTGCAAAGCGCCCTCCCTAGAGCCTGGAGACAAGGAGGACCCCTCCCCTCCAGCGGCGACACTGGCATAACTCCTGCCAGTTGTTGTCGCCGCTGGAGGGGCGACTGGAACCTGTGACCCCCCCGGCCTATCCACCTTATCCCCTGGGCCTCCAGATCCCCGGCTGCCAGGGGGGCCCGAGGTGCCCGAAGGCCCAGAACCTGCAGAGAATTGTTTACTCTCGGCGTTGTCCCTCACATCCACCACACGCTCTCGCACATCCATACCCGGATCTACCACTTTTATCCTCGGATCATGTGGTCCATGGGTCCTGGCCTCTCCGGAGGTAGATGGTAAAGCCTCCGGACTTTTGCTCGTGTTTTTACTTTTTCCTTTTTTCTTTTTTGCCTCCGCATCACTGGAGGCGCGGGATCCGGCCTGACTTACTCCCAGATTATGGGAGACCCCTGATTTTAGGTCCGCAGCCCCCTCCGCATCACAGGCAGCACTTGCTGCATTAGTGGCACCGCTGCCACCCTCCTTGCTGTTACCGCGACCTGCATCTGTACTGGCCTTTACTGCGCCTTTCTTACTGACCTCCTTGCTCCTGTTACCAACTAACACAGGGACAGGGGCTCTGACCAGCTGGGCCCTTTTCTCCCCAACTCCCTGCTCCAGGCCCACCACAGAGCCCGAGCCAGGGGGGTTTTTGGGGTCAGAACTCTGATCTGACTTTGCAGCCAGGTCAGTCCTCACGGGAACTTTGACAAACACAAGCTTTTCCTGCAGCTTAACAGGTTTCTTTTTCTTTTTCTTTATCTCTACATCCTCCTCCGGCATCTCATTGCCAAACATGAAGCCCCCAATATGCAGAGAGGCTTCTGGCTGTGGGGTCTTCTGCACTTGTAGCCTTCCTGCGTTTCCCTCCACCTCTGATTCCCCTGAGGTAGATGGCAGTCCAATTTCCTCAGGCAACAGCTCTCTGGAACTTGTAGTGCCACTGGGTGTTGGTACTAGCTCTTGTGAGCATACGGGCTGCTCCTCCAGGGTCTCCTGCACATCCTCAAACAATTCCTCATCTGAGGCTTCATCATTGCTTGACTCGCTTTGCTCCTGGCCACTGCACCTTGCCGCCATCTTTGCAAACCGGTCATCATTTATTATTTTTTCCTTAAAGGGACCGCTCTCCTCCAGTATTTTCTCCCTCACCGCTTCCCACATTCTAATGCAGTCCTTGCATTTCTTTATTGCCCTTCTGGCTTCTGCCTTTCTGTCCTTAGAAGCATTTTGCTCCATGATCAGCTTGGCATCGCGCACCTTCCCTTTTGCATGACCAACATTTTTCCAGCAAAGTTATAGTCATTAATACTCTTCGCCAGCCTGGAGGCCAGCTCAATCACTGATTCCTCCTTCTTTCTTTCGCTCCACTTACCCATACTTGCCAGGGTCTGCGGCTCACCGGCTCTCCTGCGGGTCTGGCTGCGGGTCACAATCTCACTCCCTGCGCTATCAGAAGCCGCCGTGCTGACAAATGGTGCCACGCTGCTGCAGCCACGACCAGGTCCAAGTCTCTTCTTACCTCCAGCAGAAGCTCCTGTTTTCCTGCGTGCTGCTGGCTTCTCCGGCACCAGTGGCAAACTTTCTTTCGGCATTGCTGATGCCAGCAATGCCTTCACTTCCCTCCCTCCCCCCGAGTGGCCCCGGGGAGAGGAGGTGCGGGACTCCATATCCAACAAAGCCCAGAAAAGTGCACCTTCTCTGGGATCCAAGCTCAGCAAAACCTTCCTTCTCAGACCACACCCAGGAAGTTGCAGAGCTTAACCAGCACACACCCAACTCCAGAAGCTGCACTCACTATTCTGCTGGTGGAGTCACTGTGTACATACATTACTTATCCTGTACTGTTCCTGAGTTATATCCTGTATTATACTCCAGGGCTGCGCTCACTATTCTGCTGGTGCAGTCACTGTGTACATACATTATTTATCCTGTACTGATCCTGAGTTATATCATGTATTATACTCCAGAGCTGCACTCACTATTCTGCTGGTGGAGTCCCTGTGTACATACATTACTTATCCTGTACTGCTCCTGAGTTACATCCTGTATTATACTCCAGAGCTGCACTCACTATTCTGCTGGTGGAGTCACTGTGTACATACATTACTTATCCTGTACTGCTCCTGAGTTATATCCTGTATTATACCCCAGAGCTGCACTCACTATTCTGCTGGTGGAGTCACTGTGTACATACATTACTTATCCTGTACTGCTCCTGAGTTACATCCTGTATTATACCCCAGAGCTGCACTCACTATTCTGCTGGTGGAGTCACTGTGTACATACCTTACTTATCCTGTACTGATCCTGAGTTACATCCTGTATTATACTCCAGAGCTGCACTCACTATTCTGCTGCTGGAGTCACTGTGTACATACATTACTTATCCCGTACTGATCCTGAGTTATATCCTGTATTATACTCCAGAGCTGCACTCACTATTCTGCTGGTGGAGTCACTGTGTACATACATTACTTATCCTGTACTGACCCTGAGTTATATCCTGTATTATACTCCAGAGCTGCACTCACTATTCTGCTGGTGGAGTCACTGTGTACCTACATTACTTATCCTGTACTGATCCTGAGTTACATCCTGTATTATACTCCAGAGCTGCACTCACTATTCTGCTGGTGGAGTCACTGTGTATATACATTACTTATCCCGTACTGCTACTGAGTTACATTCTGTATTATACTCCAGAGCTGCACTCACTATTCTGCTGGTGGTGGAGTCACTGTGTACATACATTACTTATCGTGTACTGCTCCTGAGTTACATCCTGTATTATACTCCAGAGCTGCACTCACTATCCTGCTGGTGGAGTCACTGTGTACATACATTACTTATCCTGTACTGCTCCTGAGTTCCATCCTGTATTATACTCCAGAGCTGCTCTCACTATTCTGCTGGTGGAGTCACTGTGTACATACATTACTTATCCTGTACTGCTCCTGAGTTACATCCTGTATTATACTCCAGAGCTGCACTCACTATTCTGCTGGTGGAGTCACTGTGTATATACATTACTTATCCCGTACTGCTCCTGAGTTACATTCTGTATTATACTCCAGAGCTGCACTCACTATTCTGCTGGTGGTGGAGTCACTGTGTACATACATTACTTATCCTGTACTGCTCCTGAGTTCCATCCTGTATTATACTCCAGAGCTGCTCTCACTATTCTACTGGTGGAGTCACTGTGTACATACATTACTTATCCTGTACTGCTCCTGAGTTACATCCTGTATTATACCCCAGAGCTGCACTCACTATTCTGCTGGTGGAGTCACTGTGTACATACATTACTTATCCTGTACTGCTCCTGAGTTACATCCTGTATTATACTCCAGAGCTGCTCTCACTATTCTGCTGGTGGAGTCACTGTGTACATACATTACTTATCCTGTACTGATCCTGAGTTACATACCGTATTATACTGCAGAGCTGCACTCACTATTCTGCTGGTGGAGTCACTGTATACATACATTACTTATCCTGTACTGACCCTGAGTTACATCCTGTAGATCTTTTATTATAAAAGTAAAAAACACAAAAAGACAAACTGTAACAATAAGAATAACCATATAAAGCAATATAAGGCCCTTCCCCCACAGTCCGTGATCCATAAACAAAGTAAATGTCCATATCCGGGCTTCCCCCCGCCGTACACACCCACACACATACACACTCAACATATAACACAGTATACAACTATAACACAATATACAAGTATATACCTAAAATATAAAACTAAGGAAACTATAACTCCAGGTCCAGCCGTGCCGCACTGTACCCACACAACACAAATGTAAGCAATAACATAAATAGCAGAAATAACTGAAATAACAACATAAATAACCAAATATAAACAGAAAGACCGAGCCAAACTGGCATAAAAGAACTAACTACGAATATTTGTAAATTTTTTATTTTTTTTTTTTGGGTCCCCAGTGCAGCTTGGGGGCCAAGCCTGCTCCATCAGTCCGTGCCCAGAGTTCTTAGTTCAGGACGTGCCCAGCCACACCAGGGTTTTTTTTAAAAAATAAATAGTACCACACTGTGCCCGCCGCAGCCTGGGGGCCATGCCCGCTCCACCAGTCCGTGCCCAGAGTTCAATGTTCGGGACGTGCCAGGCTACAGCTGAAGGCGTGAATCCCACTCCCCCCAACTCCCCACCCAACCTACCTACCACCCAAAATGTGAATATATACAATATACAATATATACAAACCATAGTACACTCCAACCAACATACATAATATATACTATACACATAACCCGAAAGCCTAAGGTCGGCTCTCCTGCAGCCCTACTTCATTCCATTTTGCCCAAATCAAAACAAAAAGCTTCATGGTGCACTCACAGCCCAGCACCGGGATTGGAGGTGATAAGCCGGGCACAGACATCAAAATGTACTATCCCTTGAATTTAAAAAGGTTTCCCTATTCTCTCCCTAATTTGCCCTAGATTGTCCTTAGTCTGCCCCTCAGTCTGACCCTTCATGGAAAACTGTCCCTGCCCTATCCCTCCTCTCTCCCTATCCGGTCCCTCCTCTCTCCCTACTCTGCCCCTAGAAGATTAAGAAAAGACTGTCCCTAACGAAAAACAAGCCCTCTCCATAGGAGAGAAGCCTTAGATGTGCCCAGCCTCTCATACTCCAAAGAACGCACCTTCACCAGGTCACCCAGGATGTTCCTACATACCGTATCCACGGGGAGGACTTTCAGTTCCGTCGAGATCAGGCACCGTGCACTCCAGATGTGGAACCTGACCACTAGGCTAACTAGAAATAAAGTGCAGCGGTCCCTGCCACCAAGGCCTCTGAAGGCTCCATAAGCCCACTCCGCGTAGGAGAGGTGTGCCAGCTGATGCCAGCCTATGGAGACCCCTACCCGTTGGTATACCTCTGTATTAAAGGGGCACTGAAGCAGGAAATGCTCCATGCTTTCCAGCACGTCGCTGCACTCCTGACGGGGGCAACCCCTGTCAATCAGAGGCCTGCTCTTCAAGTTACCCCTTACATACAGTCTCCCGTGAAAGCAGCGCCAAGCCAAGTCCCAAAACTTCAAGGGGACCCGGGTTGAATTCAGTAAACGTAACCCTCCCTCCAGGTCCCGACTTGGGCAGTCCTTGAGCGCCAGGGGCTTCTGGAAATGGGTCAACAGGACTCTTTCGTCGAGGAGCCTCCTCGTCAGAGTCCTGATCTCCCACATCCCCAGACCCCACCGGCGTATCACCTTCAGAACCAAGGTAGCATAAGCCGGGAGATGTCCGTGCTGCGTGCGAAGGTCCTTCACTCGCCCTCCTGTCTCCCATTCCTGGAAGAAGGGCCGAAACCATCCCCTGCAGGAGTAGACCCACGGAGGAGCCCTCTCCTGCCAGAGGTTGCCTATGTTGATCTTAAAAAAGGTGTCTACAAGAAACACCACAGGGTTGACCATAGACAACCCCCCTAGTCTCCTCGTGCGGTATGTAACATCTCTCCTGATCAGGTTCAACCTATTCCCCCACAACATTAGGAAGAACAGGTTGTAGACCCGGGTCCAGAGAGGCTCTGGCAAAATGCATACGCTGCCCAGGTAGATGAATAAAGGGAGCAGGTATGTTTTGATCAGGTTAACTCTTTCCCGAAGGGTCAAAGACCAACCCTTCCACTGATTTACCTTCTGAGTGGCACCATCCAGCCTGTCTACCCAATTTTGCATGGGGTAATCCCCCTGGCCAAATTTGATGCCAAGAACTTTTGCTGAAGTCTGGGGCACTGGAAGAGTGTCCGGGAGATCAAACACAGGATCCCCCCTTCCTAACCAGAGACTTTCGCACTTATCCCAGTTGACTCTGGACCCGGATGCCTCCGAGTAGCCATCCACCTCTGATACCACAAACTCTGCCTCCTCCCTTGAGGATACGAAGAGCGTGACATCATCAGCGTATGCCACTGCCCTCAGGGTAGCCTCCGGCACCACCCGGTCCATCCCGACCCCTGCTATAGGAGGGTTGATCGTGGACCTAAGGAAGGGATCTATGCAAACACATACAACAGGGGACTTAGAGGACAGCCCTGACGGACGCCAGACCCCACCTCAAAAGGGCGGCCAAGCCAGCCGTTCACCAGCGGGAAAGTCTCAGCCCCTGCATACAATGTTCGCAGCCAATCAACAAACCCCACTGGCAGGCCGTATCTCAGAAGGACCGACCAGAGGTACTCATGATTAACCCGATCAAACGCTTTGGCCTGATCCAAGGACAGCAAGTACCCCTCCCAGTGACCAGCTCTACCCTGCTCCACTGCCTCCCGGACACCGAGAACAGCACTAAAGATGCTACGGCCTGGAACAGAGCAATGCTGGGCCCCCGAGAGGAGCCGGGGTGCAAACTTGACCAACCGATTAAACAGCACTTTTGCCAGAACCTTCCTGTCCGTATTGAGAAGCGCTATGGGACGCCAGTTCTCAATACGGCTCGAGTCTTTACCCTTTGACAGAAGGATCAAAGCTGACCTCCTCATTGACTTTGGCAGAGTGCCCGAGGAAAGACACTCATTTAATACCTCCGTCAAGAGGGGACTCAAGAGGTCCTTGAAGGTCTTATAATACTCGGATGTTAGTCCATCCGGTCCTGGCGACTTTTTGAGCCGGAGCCCATCAATCGCCAGTTTAACTTCCTCTATTTTGATCTCTTCTGTCAAAACGCCAAGAGAGGTGTCTACCCCTGGCCCAGGGACAGCTTCAGCCAGGAAAGCCGACATCACTTCCGAATCTAGATCCCTCTTTCCCAAGAGTTGCGAGTAGTAGGATCTGACGACCTCCAGAATCCCTGATCTGGATCGATTCAGGGATCCTGTACTGTCAATCAGTCCAGTGACCACTTTACTATTCACTGACATCCTACAGTTTCTGTAAGGGTCGGGCGAGCGGTACTTCCCGAAATCCCTCTCAAAAACCAAGGATGCGTGTCTATCGTACTGGCACTTCTTGAGCAAAGATTTCACTCTGGAGATCTCCTCGCGGCTACCTCCAGTCGAAACGAGATGTTCGAGTTTCCTCCTCAGGCCGTTGTACAGGCGGTACCTGTCCAGGCATCTGAGGTTGGAGAGCTCTCGGAAGAACCTCGCCGCCCTCCTCTTGAACATCTCCCACCACTCTGACTTACTGCTACAAAGATCCAGTAATGGTACCTGGCTCTGCAGAAAATCCTCAAAGGACTGTCTTATCTCCGCTTCCTCCAGGAGTGATGAATTCAGTCTCCAAAAACCTCTACCCATCCGGGGGGTCTCTGCAACATTCAGAGAAAACAAAATTAGACAGTGGTCGGAGAATTCCACCTCAACAACGGACACTGGCGAAGAGATGGCTTCCTCCTTCAAATAAAACCTGTCTATTCTAGACCTGCTCTGACCTCTATAATAGGTGAACCCCTCGTGGCCTGGGGTGTGCCGGATGTGGACATCCACCAGGCGAGCTTCGCTAGCTATGCTATTAAGTGCGACGCTGTCAAAAGTCAACCGCCTGTCTCCAGAGCCTCCCCTATCGCGGGCTCTCGTGACTGCATTAAAGTCACCTCCAAAGACAACTTAGCGGCTGGTAAAAAGGTAGGGCTTGATCCTCATAAAGAGACTCTTCCTGTCCTTTTTTGACTGGGGACCGTAGATGTTGACAAGTCTTAATTCTTGTCCCTTCATGAGGACATCTAAGATCAGGCACCTTCCCATTTCTAATTCAATAACTCGTCGGCATTCAACCGCTGCGGTAAAAAGGACCGCCACTCCACTATACGGCTCGGCCGCAAGAGACCAGTAGGAAGGGCCTGACCTCCACTCCCTTTTTGCCTTATGTATGGCTGCCAAATCGGACAGCCTGGTCTCCTGCAAAAATAAAATGTCGGCTTCAACGCGGCCGAGAAAATCAAAGGCCGCAAATCTAGCCGTATCAGACTTAATGCTGGCAACGTTAATTGATGCCAGAGTCAGCGGAGTGGGTGCCGCCATCATGAGTGATTAAATTAGACGGCTTTCTTCCTCACACCCGCTTCCTCGGGGTCAGAGGAAATCCCCTTGCCTCTTTTTTTGGACACAGATGTGTCCATAGCAAGGGATCCCCCGACCCCGTCGTCCTTGTTTCCAGGCTCCAGAGTAGCCTCCACCCCGGAAGGAACTATGCCTTCACGAGGTGGAGACTCAGCGCCCCCTGTTGACCCTTTCTTTGCCCTAGGAACCTTGCCCTCTGCCTCCCCCTCAGAAGAGGAGGAAGAGATGTCTCGGAGGGCTCGGAACCTATTGGAGAGTCCAACTGGAGGTGAGCAGGCTTTTCCTTCCAGTACTTGGCCCGGGGTGGGAGAAGATCTTGAATCCCCCCTTCGTTTCCTCCTCGTGGCACCTAGCTTACGCCGTTTCTCTAGCCATCTCTTGCCTTCCCCATCCACACTTTCACAGTGGGAGGAATCTGCAGAGTTGGTCTCCTCCCTCTGGATCCTCCTGTCCTCCTCATCTAAATCGCTGTCCCTCAAAGCCTCAGCCGCGAGATTTGCTTCTGGAACAGGGGCCACCATCGACCCACCTGCTGTGGGTGCTCCTGTCAGCTCCCTGCTCCGTCTGCGTTTCTCCTGACGCCTCTGCTCTGCAGGCGTCTTTTGCCGGTTCTTCCCTGGCTCCTGAGCTCCTCCACCTCTGCTGGTCCCCTCACCCCCGGAGGCCACATCATGACCCCCATCCGTAGGTGCTGAGACCGCATTGGCAAAGGAGCGCGGACAGCGACTAAATGGGTGACCGAGGTCACCACACAGGTTACACCTAATCTCTGCACAGGAGGCGGCTAGATGACCAAGACCCCCACACAGAGCGCACTTCAAGGTCTTACAAGCGGCGCTCAAGTGTGAGGGGTCGCCGCACCTGTGGCAGAGCTTTGGCTGCCCCTGGTAAAAGGCCAAGATACGATCCCTGCCGAGGAAGGCTGCAGATGGTATGTGTGCCACTGAGTTACCTGAACGCTTCAGCTTGACCATGAACGTCCAGGCCCCAGACCATATGCCGTGCTCATCCCTGTTCTTTTGGGGCATCTCCGTCACCTCTCCGTACCTACTGAGCCACGTCATGATGTCAAAGCAAGAAAGTGACTCATTACGAGTCAAAACGGTCACCTTCTTGATACCGTTCTGGCGAGACACCACCTGGATGGCAAAGTCTCGCCAACCGGGCTCGTTTTTCACCAGCTCGTAATTCCCCCAGAAGATTTCTAGGCCCTCTGGGCGAACGAAACTGATGTCAAACTCAGACGTGCCGTAGGGATGGATCAGGGCAAAGATGTCAACCGCCCTGAAGCCCATCTTCAGCAGAAGCTCCACTACCCTTGCCCTCGGGGGGCATGCATCATTGCCTCTCCAACGAAGACGGACCACATTCCTACGACCTGCGTCCTGCCCGGGTGTCGGTAGGGACCATACGGTCTCCCCCCTTTGCTCTCGGAAGGCACCCAAGCCATGTCTCTCTTTCCAGAGAGATAGATCCACCTCTCTTCCTCCAACTGTGATTGTACTCTCCCCCTTCCGTAAAGCCTCCAGGAGACGCTGTTGCAAAATGCCCTCCCTAGAGCCTGGAGACAAGGAGGACCCCTCCCCTCCAGCAGCGACACTGGCATAACTCCTACCAGGTGTTGTCGCCGCCGGAGGGGCGACTGGACCCCATGACCCCTCTGGCCTAACTACCTTATCCCCTGGGCCTCCAGATTCCTGGCCGCCAGGGGTACCCGAGGTGCCCGGAGGCCCAGCAACTGCAGAGGAACGTGTACCCTCGGCCTTGTCCCTTACATCTGCTGCACGCTCTCGCACATTCATCCCCGGATCTACCACTTTTATCCTTGGATCATGTGGTCCATGGGTCCTGGCCTCTCCAGAGGTAGATGGTAAAACCTCCGGATTTTTGCTTGTGTTTTTACTTTTTCTTTTTTTCTTTTTTGCCTCCGCATCACTGGAGGCGCGGGATCCGGCCTGACTTGCTCCCAAATTATGGGAGACCCCAGATTTTAGGTCCACAGCCCCCTCCGCATCACAGGCAGCACTTGCTGCATTAGTGGCACCGCTGCCACCCTCCTTGCCGGTACCGCGACCTGCATCTGTACTGGCCTTTACTGCGCCTTTCTTACTGACCTCCTTGCTCCTGTTACCAACTAGCACAGGGACAGGGGGTCTGACCAGCTGGGCCCTTTTCTCCCCAACTTCCCGCTCCAGGCCCACCACAGAGCCCGAGCCAGGGGGGTTTTTGGGGTCAGAACTCTGATCCGACTTTGCAGCCAGACCAGAGCTCCCAGGAACGAACACAAGCTTTTCCTGCAGCTTTTCTGGTTTCTTTTTCTTTTTCTTTATCTTTGTGCCCTGCTCTGGCAACTCGTCGCCAAACATGAAGCCCTCCATATGTACAGAGGCTTCCGGCTGCGGGGTCTTCTGTAGCTGCAATCTCCCTGTTCTTTCCTCCACCTCAGATTCCCCTGAGGTGGAAGGCAGCGCAATCTCTTCAGGTAGCTTGCCTCTGGGACTTGTAGTGCCTCTGGGCGTTGGTGCCAAGTCTTGAGAGCACACAGGCTGCTCCAGGGTCTCCTGCACATCCTCAAACTCTTCATCTGAGGCTTCACCATCACTTGACTCATGGTCACTGCACCTTGCCGCCATCTTAGCAAACCGGTCGTCGTTCAGAATTTTTTCTTTAAAGGGCCCGCTCTCCTCCAGGATCTTTGCCCTCACCGCTTCCCACATCTTTATGCAGTCTTTGCACTTTTTTGTCGCTGACCTGGCTTCTGCCTGTTTGTCTTTAGAAGCTTTTTGCTCCAGTAACATTTTGGCGTCACGGAGCTTTCCTTTTTGTACCACCAACATTTTCCCTGCAAAGTTGTAGTCAGTGATGTTTTTAGCCAGCCGGGAGGCCAGCTCAATCACAGATTCCTCCTTCTTTTTGTCACTCCACATTCCCGTGCTTACCGGTATCTGCGGCTCACCTGCTCTCCTGCGGGTCTGGCTGCGCGTAACCATCTCACTCCCGGTGCTGTCAGAAGCTGCCGTGCTGACAAACGGAGCCACGCTGCTGCAGCCACGGCCCGGACCCAGTCTCTTCTTACCTCCAGCAGCTCCTGTCTTCTTGCGGGCTGCTGGCTTTTCTGGCACCCGTGGCAAAGTTTTTTCGGAAGACTCTGATGCTGCCATTGCCATCACTTCCCTCCCTCCCCCCAAGTGGCCCCGGGGGGAGGAGGTGCGGTACTCCATGTCCAACAAAGCCCAGAAAAGTGCACCTTCTCTGGGATCCAAACTCAGCAAAACCTCCTTCTCTGACCACACCCTGGAAGTTGCAGAGCTTAACCAGCACACACCCAACTCCAGAAGCTGCACTCACTATTCTGCTGGTGGAGTCACTGTGTACATACATTACTTATCCTGTACTGATCCCGAGTTACATCCTGTATTATACTCCAGAGCTGCTCTCACTATTCTGCTGGTGGAGTCACTGTGTACATATATTACTTATCCTGTACTGATCCCGAGTTACATCCTGTATTATACTCCAGAGCTGCACTCACTATTCTGCTGGTGGAGTCACTGTGTACATATATTACTTATCCTGTACTGATCCTGAGTTACATCCTGTATTATACCCCAGAACTGCACTCACTATTCTGCTGGTGGAGTCACTGTGTACATACATTACTTATCCTGTACTGATCCCGAGTTACATCCTGTATTATACTCCAGAGCTGCACTCACTATTCTGCTGGTGGAGTCACTGTGTACATATATTACTTATCCTGTACTGATCCTGAGTTACATCCTGTATTATACCCCAGAACTGCACTCACTATTCTGCTGGTGGAGTCACTGTGTACATACATTACTTATCCTGTACTGCTCCTGAGTTACATCCTGTATTATACCCCAGAGCTGCACTCACTATTCTGCTGGTAGTCACTGTGTACATACATTACTTATCCTGTACTGCTCCTGAGTTACATCCTGTAGATCTTTTTATTATAAAAGTGAAAAACATAACAATAAACAGAACATAAATATCGCTCACTTGGCATAAAAGACAAACATAAAACCAAACCAAATCATCACTTGTGTTATCCATACTTTGCCTTACTGCAGGAAAAAAGCAAAAGGTCCATCTGGTCCAAACAATACACACAGCACACAACACCAACCTGCACTCCAAAACTACACTCACTCATCCTCACCAATACATATACACTACATACTACATATAACAATATACACACGTGAGAAAACATCCCTAACTCACAGGATCCAGCCTGAAATCCCAAAAAAGAAGAAAGAAAACGACTAATAACCGAAGCAATTATATAATAACACTAATGCAAACAACCATAACAAAAGTAATAGCAATAAGAACAACCCAATACCTTTTTTTTTTTTTTTTTTTTAATTTTTTTTTTTTTTTTTTTTTTTTAATGCCCACCACCTAAAGAATAAAACCTTACATAATCCTAAACTAACCCTATATCCAGACCAAACCACCACACACCCCAAACAACCCCCTACGGTGCAGCCACGGGAGCCACGCCTGCATCCCAAGTCCGTGCTCAATGTCTATGTCCAGGACGAGCCGAGCTGCACCGCATACACACCCTGCCCGCCGCAGCCTGAGGGCCACGCCCGCACCAACAGTCCGTGCCCAGTGTTCATTGTCCGGGACGTGTCAAGCTACGGCTGAGGCATAAATCCCCCCCCTCCCCCCAATAAACCCCCACCCAACCTATCTATAACCCCTAGCCCTATATACAAAACAAAACATAACATAACATATAACATCTCTTATACTACACAACTACAAACCAACACTACATATTAATACCCGAAAGCCTAAGGTTCAGTTACCTGCAGCCGTACATACTTCATCTTTGACCGAAAAACAAAAACTCTACTAGTGTCACACTCAGCCCTCCACCAGGACTGGATATGATAAGCCGGGCACCGACCAAATGGAAAAACTATCCCTATAGTTAATCTGTCCCTACAATGTCCCTACTCCTTCCCTAAAACTTACCCTCAGAGAAAACTGTCCCTACCTCTCCCTATTCTGTCCCTACAAAGACCCTAACAATAAGAAGACTGTCCCTAACGAAATACAAACCCTCTCCATAGGAGAGAGGCCTTAGTCGTGCCCAACCTCTCATAATCCAGAGAGCGCACCTTCACCAGGTCACCAAGGATGTTTCTATTCACCTCATCCACGGGGAGGATTTTCTCTTCCGTCGAAACTAGACACCGTGCGTTCCAAATGTGAAACCTGACCACTAGGCTGACTAAGAATAAAGTGCACCGGTCCCTGCCACCAAGGTCCCCGAATGCCCCATAGACCCATTCCGCATACGAGAGGCGTGCCAACCTGGGCCAACCAATGGAGGCTCCCACCCGTTTGTACACCTCTGTATTAAAGGGACACTGAAGCAGGAAATGCTCCATGCTTTCCAGTACGTTGCTGCACTCCTGGCGGGGGCAACCCCTATCCACCAGTGGCCTGCTCTTCAAGTTGCCCCTTACATACAGTCTCCCGTGGAAACAGCGCCAAGTCAAGTCCCAAAACTTCAAGGGGATCCTGTCAGAATTCAATAAACGTAACCCTCCCTCCAGGTCCCGACTTGGGCAGTCCTTGAGCGCCAGGGGCTTCTGGAAATGGGTCAACAGAACCCTCTTATCGAGGAGTTTCCTCGACAGAGTTCTGATCTCCCACATCCCCAGACCCCACCGACGTATCATCTTCAGAACCACGGTAGCGTAAGCCGGAAGATGCCCGTGCGGCGTGCGAAGATCCTTCACTCGCCCTCCTGTCTCCCATTCCTGGAAGAAAGGCCGAAGCCATCCCCAACAGGAGAATACCCACGGAGGAGCCCTCTCTTGCCAGAGGTTGCCTATATTGATCTTAACAAAGATGTTTACGAGAAACACCACGGGGTTGACCATAGATAACCCCCCTAGTCTCCTCGTGCGATATGTGACATCTCTCCTAATTAGGTTCAACCTGTTCCCCCACAACATTAGGAAGAACAGGTTGTAGACCCGGGTCCAGAGAGGCTCTGGCAAAATGCATACGCTGCCCAGGTAGATGAATAAAGGGAGCAGGTATGTTTTGATCAGGTTAACCCTTTCCCGAAGGGTCAAAGACCACCCCTTCCACTGGGCCACCTTCTGAGTGGCACCATCGAGCCTGACCACCCAATTTTGCATGGGGTAATCTCCCCGGCCAAATTTGATGCCGAGAACTTTAGCCGAGTCCTGGGGCACTGGAAGAGTGTCCGGGAGACTAAATGTAGGATCTCCCCTTCCTAACCAGAGACTTTCGCACTTATCCCAGTTGATGCCGGACCCGGATGCTTCCGAGTAGCGATCCACCTCTGCCATCACGTACTCTGCCTCCCCCCTCGAGGACACAAAGACGGTGACGTCATCAGCGTACGCTGCCACCCTGAGGGAGGCTTCCGGCACCGCCCGATCCATCCCGACCCCCGCCATAGGCCCACCATCAATCATCCTAAGGAAAGGATCAATGGCAAACACGTACAGCAAGGGGCTCAGAGGACAACCCTGACGGACGCCAGACCCAACCTCAAATGGGTGGCCGACCCAACCGTTCACTAGCGGGAAAGTCTCAGCCCCCGCGTACAATGTCTTGAGCCAATTGACAAACCCCACTGGCAGGCCATATCTCAGAAGAACAGACCAGAGGTACTCGTGATTAACCCGATCAAACGCTTTGGCCTGATCCAAGGACAGCAGGTACCCCTCCCAGTGACCAGCCCTACCCTGCTCCACTGCCTCCCGGACACCTAGAACAGCACTAAAGGTGCTACGGCCTGGAACAGAGCAATGCTGGGCGCCCGAGAGGAGCCGGGGTGCAAACTTGACCAGCCGATTAAACAGCACTTTTGCCAGAACCTTCCTGTCCGTATTGAGAAGCGCTATGGGACGCCAGTTCTCAATACGGCTCGAGTCTTTACCCTTTGACAGAAGGATCAAGGCCGACCTCCTCATTGACTTTGGGAGAGTGTCCGAGGAAAGACACTCATTGAAAACCTCAGTCAAGAGGGGACTCAAGAGGTCCTTAAAGGTCTTATAGTACTCAGATGTTAAGCCATCCGGTCCTGGAGATTTTTTGAGCGCAAGCCCATCAATCGCCAGTTTAACTTCCTCTATGTTGATCTCCTCTGTCAAAATATTAAAGGAGATGTCATCCCCTGGCTCAGGAACAGCTTCAGCCAGGAAAGCCGACATCACATCTCGATCTAGATCCCTCTTTCCCAAAAGGTGCGAGTAGAAGGATCTGATGACTTCCAGAATCCCTGATCTGGACCTGTTCAGAGATCCCGTATCGTCGATCAGTCCAGTGACAACTTTACGATTCACTGACATCTTGCAGTTTCTGTAAGGGTCGGGCGAGTGGTACTTCCCGAAGTCCCTCTCAAAAACCAAAGATGCGTGCCTATTATACTGGCACCCTTTGAGCAAAGACTTCACTCTGGAGATCTCCTCGCGGCTACCTCCAGTCGAGACGAGATGCTCGAGTTTCCTCCTCAGGCCCTGATAAAGACGGTACTTACTCAGGCTCCTGAGGCTAGAGAGCTGGCGGAAGAATCTCGCCGCCCTGATCTTGAACATCTCCCACCACTCTGACTTACTGCTACAAAGATCCAGTAATGGTACCTGGCTCTGCAGAAAATCCTCAAAGGACTGTCTTATCTCTGCTTCCTCCAGGAGTGATGAATTCAGCCTCCATAAGCCTCTACCCATCCGGGGGGTCTCTGCAACATTCAGGGAAAACAAAATCAGACAGTGGTCGGAGAATTCCACCTCAACAACAGAAACTGGTGAAGAGATGGCTTCCTCCTTCAAATAAAACCTGTCTATTCTAGACCTGCACTCGCCTCTATAATAGGTGAAACCCGCGTGGCCTGGGGTGTGCCGGATGTGGACATCCACCAGGCGAGCTTCGCTAGCTATGCTATTAAGCGCGACGCTATCATAAGTCAGCTTGCCTAGGGAGCCTCCCCTGTCACGGGTCCTCGTGACTGCGTTAAAGTCACCCCCAAAGATCACCTGCCGACTGGTAAAAAGGTACGGCTTGATCCTCATAAAGAGATCTTTGCGGTCCCGCTTGGTTTGGGGACCGTAGATGTTGATTAGCCGAAGCTCTTGTCCCTTCATGAGAACATCCAGGATCAGGCACCTCCCTATTTCTAACTCGATAACCCGTCGGCATTCAACCGCTGCGGTAAAAAGTACCGCCACTCCGCTATATGGCTCGGCCGCAAGAGACCAGTAAGATGGACCAGACCTCCATTCCCTCCTTGCCTTATGCACAGCTGCCAAATTTGGCAGCCTGGTCTCTTGCAAAAACAAAATGTCAGCTTCAACGCGGCCGAGAAAATCAAAGGCCGCAAATCTAGCCATATCAGATTTAATGCTGGCAACATTAATGGATGCCAGCGTCAACGGAGCGGGTGCCGCCATCATTGGTGATTGAGTTAGATGGCTTTCTTCTTCCCACCCCCCTTCTCATCCGGGTCTGAGGATGACCCCTTGCCACGTTTCTTGGACACTGAAAGGTCCATGGCAAGGGGCTCCTCGACCTCGTCCTCCTTGCCACTGGGCTCTGGGCCAGCCCTCCCCCTGGAGGTCACCAAACCCCCATAAGAGGAAGGCTCAGCACCCCCTGTAGGCCCCACGCTTGTCCTAGGCATCTCTTCCTCCGAGGACGAGAGAGCTTGGTACCTGTTGGAGAGCCCAACAAGAGGAGAGTTTGGATTGCCTTCCTGCACCTGGCCCGTTGCAGGGGAAGATTTCCCTTCCCTTTTTTTCATTTTCTTGGAGCCCTGCTTGCACTTTTTCTTTTGCCACTCATCCTTGCCCTCACCCACACTTTCATAGTGGGAAGAATCTGAATAAGTGGCATCCTCTTCCCTTTGGATCCTCCTGACCTCCTCATCCAGCTCCCTGTCCCCTGGAGCCTCAGCCACATGATTTGCGTCCGGAGCAGGGGCCAGCATTGACCCACCTGCCACCTGGGTTTCCACCAGCTCCCTGCCCCTTCCGCGCTTCTCTTGGCGCCTTAGCTTGGCTGCCCCAGCATGTTTGTTCTTCCTTGGCTCCTGGGCTCCATCGCCTCTGCTGGTCCCCTCCCCTGCAGAAGCAACCTCACGGCTCTCCTCCGCTGGGGCCCTGACCGCATTGGCAAAAGAGCGTGGACAGCGACTGAATGGGTGACCGAGGTCACCACACAGGTGACACCTAATCTCTGTACAAGATGCCGCAAGATGACCTACCTCGCCACACAGAGCGCACTTGATGACGTTACAGGCTGCACTCAAATGTGTGGGGTCGCCGCACTTGTGACAGAGCTTCGGCTGCCCCTGGTAGAAGGCCAAGATACGATCCCTGCCAAGGAAAGCCGCGGATGGTATGTGGGCCACCGAATTCCCTGAACGCTTAAGTTTCACCATAAACGTCCAGGCTCCGGACCAGATGCCGTGTTCGTCCCGGTTCTTATTGGGCATATCCACCACCTCTCCATACCGACTTATCCAAGTCATGATATCATAACAAGAGAGGGACTCGTTACGAGTCAAAACGGTCACTCTCTTGACTCCAGTCTGGCGGGTTACCACTTGTGCAGCGAAACCGCGCCAGCCGGGCTCGTCCTTCATCAGCTCATAATTCCCCCAGAAGAGCTCCAGGCCCTCCGGGCGAGCAAAGCTGATGTCGAACTCAGACGTGCCATAAGGATGGATCAGGGCATAGATGTCATTTGCCCTGAAACCCATCTTCAGCAGAAGCTCCACCACCTTACTCCTGGATGGGCACGCGTCATTGCCTCTCCACTGAAGACGAGCCACATTCCTACGGCCAATGTCCTGCCCGGTTGTCGGCAGGGACCAGACGGTCTCCCCCCTTTGTTCTCGGAAGGCACCAAGACCATGTCTCTCCACCCAGAGAGACAAATCCACAACTCTGCCCCCTACATTCATCGAGCTCTCCCCCCTCCTCAAGGCCTCCAGGAGGCGCCGTTGCAAAACGCCGTCCCCAGAGCCCAAAGACGAGGAGGACGCATCCCCCCTCCCTCCAGCGGCGACACTGGCATAACTTCTACCAGATGTTGTCGCCGCTGGAGGGGCGACTGGATCCTGACCCACCCCCTGACTACCCTCCAAAGCCCCACCCTCCCGTACAAAAGGTGGCATACCAGCCGGGGAATCGGGGACACCTGTTCCTGCAGGAACAGGGGCAGCAGGAACAGGGGCAGCAGGGGTACCAACAGCCGCATCCATTACCGCACTCACTTCTCCATTAGCTGCTGGACCAGGACCCATGTTACCTTTACTCTTAATTTTCTCTTTATGCCCTGAGGGCAAGTCCATGGCACCTTTGGTGGGTGGCTGAAGATGTACTTCAACATTTCTTTTGACATTGGTGGCTGTAGCTCC
The DNA here is from genome assembly GCF_035609145.1 of Eleutherodactylus coqui. NCBI lineage: Eukaryota > Metazoa > Chordata > Amphibia > Anura > Eleutherodactylidae > Eleutherodactylus > Eleutherodactylus coqui. The sequence goes on from NC_089838.1 coordinate 1,376,497, forward strand.
GCCCACCTTAGCCACTCTTGGATTTGCAGTTCCCCCAGCTTTCCTTCCAGCAGCAGAAGGATGTTTACCATGTGTGGGAGGATCGGCAGACCCAGCCACCACCCCCTGCGTCCCCTCTGCACCGGAAAGGCGCTTTAGGGACACAGGGGGGACAGCTAAGCCACCACCGGTGGGACCTGGTGCCGGATCACGCCCCCCTCCCACTGGGACGTGACCAACAGCGCCAGCACCTCTGGACTGGCCGCGACTCTTCGCTTTCCGAACGCTCTTCTCCACCTCCTTTACTCCTCCATTCCCACTACTAGCACAAGTGGGCTTGGAGTTTTGGGCCGCATTAACCCTCTCTTCCCCAGTCCCCTGCACCGGACCCACCATAGAGCCCGGGACTAGGAGCTCAGGGTTACCACCCTGGTCTGACTTTTCAGCCAAACCAGAGTGCTTGGTGACATAAACGAACTTTTCTTGAATATACGTTTTTTCCTTTTTCCTCCTCTTTTTGCTTGAGGTTTCTGGGGGCAAATCCTTTCCAAAGTAGCAGGATTGTAGCCTCTCTGGGGACTCCTGCAGCTGTATCTGCCGCATTATCAGCGCCCCCTCTCCACTGCTGCTGCAGCTGTCGTCGGTGTCCTCCTGGTCAGATTCGCCTGACGTGGGGGGCAGGCTGACCTGTTCAGCTGGGATGCTGAGCCCTGTAGTCCCACCTGGCAGCGACGATTGCTGCTCACCAGAGCACCCAGCTCGCCCATCCTCAGCACTGTCTGATTCGCCTGTGCTGCTGCTTGAGCACCTGGCAGAGCGCTCTTTAATAGCAGCGCTGCTCACCGACGCCATTTTGCTAAACCTTTCGTCGTTTAACAGTTTTTCTTTGAAAGGCCCGCTTCTTTGCAGAATCCTTTCCCTCTCCTCTGCATAAAACTCAATGTCCTCCTCACAGGCTTCAATCTGCCGCGATATGGCTAACTTCCTGGTGCGGGATCTGGCCCGCTCCGCATCATAGCGGGCAACGTGCAGCTCCTGCTTATATTTATTCAGCTGCCTCCCGACATGCCCAAAGTCCTTCATATACTTTGCAATGCGTGATGCCACATCCGTTACAGACTCGCCCTCCTTGCGATCAGCCCAACTTGCCTGCAAACGTTGTTTTGCCGCATGGTCCTCCACTCTCTTCCTCTGGCTGCGGGTCCTCTTGGGCTCCTCCAGGGGAGTCAGGGTGACATTGCTGCCACTCCGACCAGGTGTTCTCCCCTCCTGGGGTGCAGTCCTCCCTCCCCCCGACCGAGGCCAGAGGGAGGAGGTCTGGGACTCCATGGCTGGAGCAAGCCCAGCACCTGTAGACTTGGCTGGGTAAGCTTTCCTCTTACTGGTGACCACACCCTGGTTCCTGCAGAGCTCTCACACACCCAACCTTCTCCTGAGATGCACTCACTATTCTGCTGGTGGTGTCACTGTGTACATACATTACTTATCCTGTACTGATCCTGAGTTACATCCTGTATTATACTCCAGAGCTGCACTCACTATTCTGCTGGTGGTGTCACTGTGTACATACATTACTTATCCTGTACTGATCCTGAGTTACATCCTGTATTATACCCCAGAGCTGCACTCACTATTCTGCTGGTGGAGTCACTGTGTACATACATTACTTATCCTGTACTGCTCCTGAGTTACATCCTGTATTATACCCCAGAGCTGCACTCACTATTCTGCTGGTAGAGTCACTGTGTACATACATTACTTATCCTGTACTGACCCTGAGTTACATCCTGTATTATACTCCAGAAGCTGCACTCACTATTCTGCTGGTGGAGTCACTGTGTACATACATTACTTATCCTGTACTGCTCCTGAGTTACATCCTGTATTATACTCCAGAGCTGCTCTCACTATTCTGCTGGTGGAGTCACTGTGTACATATATTACTTATCCTGTACTGATCCCGAGTTACATCCTGTATTATACTCCAGAGCTGCACTCACTATTCTGCTGGTGGAGTCACTGTGTACATATATTACTTATCCTGTACTGATCCTGAGTTACATCCTGTATTATACCCCAGAACTGCACTCACTATTCTGCTGGTGGAGTCACTGTGTACATACATTACTTATCCTGTACTGATCCCGAGTTACATCCTGTATTATACTCCAGAGCTGCACTCACTATTCTGCTGGTGGAGTCACTGTGTACATATATTACTTATCCTGTACTGATCCTGAGTTACATCCTGTATTATACCCCAGAACTGCACTCACTATTCTGCTGGTGGAGTCACTGTGTACATACATTACTTATCCTGTACTGCTCCTGAGTTACATCCTGTATTATACCCCAGAGCTGCACTCACTATTCTGCTGGTAGTCACTGTGTACATACATTACTTATCCTGTACTGCTCCTGAGTTACATCCTGTATTATACTCCAGAGCTGCACTCACTATTCTGCTGGTGGTGTCACTGTGTACATACATTACTTATCCTGTACTGATCCTGAGTTACATCCTGTATTATACCCCAGAGCTGCACTCACTATTCTGCTGGTGGAGTCACTGTGTACATACATTACTTATCCTGTACTGCTCCTGAGTTACATCCTGTATTATACCCCAGAGCTGCACTCACTATTCTGCTGCTGGAGTCACTGTACATACATTACTTATCCTGTACTGATCCTGAGTTACATGCTGTATTATACTCCAGAGCTGCATTCACTATTCTGCTGGTGGTGTCACTGTGTACATACATTACTTATCCTGTACTGATCCTGAGTTACATCCTGTATTATACTCTAGAGCTGCACTCACTATTCTGCTGGTGGTGGAGTCACTGTGTACATACATTACTGATCCTGTACTGCTCCTGAGTTACATCCTGTATTATACCCCAGAGCTGCACTCACTATTCTGCTGGTGGAGTCACTGTGTACATACATTACTTATCCTGTACTGAGCCTGAGTTACATCCTGTGTTATACTCCAGAGCTGCACTCACTATTCTGCTGGTGGAGTCACTGTGCACATACATTACTTATCCTGTACTGCTCCTGAGTTACATCCTGTGTTATACTCCAGAGCTGCACTCACTATTCTGCTGGTGGAGTCACTGTGTACATACATTACTTATCCTGTACTGATCCTGAGTTACATGCTGTATTATACTCCAGAGCTGCATTCACTATTCTGCTGGTGGTGTCACTGTGTACATACATTACTTATCCTGTACTGATCCTGAGTTACATCCTGTATTATACTCTAGAGCTGCACTCACTATTCTGCTGGTGGTGGAGTCACTGTGTACATACATTACTGATCCTGTACTGCTCCTGAGTTACATCCTGTATTATACCCCAGAGCTGCACTCACTATTCTGCTGGTGGAGTCACTGTGTACATACATTACTTATCCTGTACTGAGCCTGAGTTACATCCTGTGTTATACTCCAGAGCTGCACTCACTATTCTGCTGGTGGAGTCACTGTGCACATACATTACTTATCCTGTACTGCTCCTGAGTTACATCCTGTGTTATACTCCAGAGCTGCACTCACTATTCTGCTGGTGGAGTCACTGTGTACATACATTACTTATCCTGTACTGATCCTGAGTTCCATCCTGTATTATACTGCAGAGCTGCACTCACTGTTCTGCTGCTGGAGTCACTATGTACATACATTACTTATCCTGTACTGATCCTGAGTTACATCCTGTATTATACCCCAGAGCTGCACTCACTATTCTGCTGGTGGAGTCACTGTGTACATACATTACTTATCCTGTACTGCTCCTGAGTTACATCCTGTATTATACCCCAGAGCTGCACTCACTATTCTGCTGGTGGAGTCACTGTGTACATACATTACTTATCCTGTACTGAGCCTGAGTTACATCCTGTGTTATACTCCAGAGCTGCACTCACTATTCTGCTGGTGGAGTCACTGTGCACATACATTACTTATCCTGTACTGCTCCTGAGTTACATCCTGTGTTATACTCCAGAGCTGCACTCACTATTCTGCTGGTGGAGTCACTGTGTACATACATTACTTATCCTGTACTGATCCTGAGTTCCATCCTGTATTATACTGCAGAGCTGCACTCACTGTTCTGCTGCTGGAGTCACTATGTACATACATTACTTATCCTGTACTGATCCTGAGTTACATCCTGTATTATACCCCAGAGCTGCACTCACTATTCTGCTGGTGGAGTCACTGTGTACATACATTACTTATCCTGTACTGCTCCTGAGTTACATCCTGTATTATACTCCAGAGCTGCACTCACTATTCTGCTGGTGGAGTCACTGTGTACATACATTACTTATCCTGTACTGATCCTGAGTTACATCCTGTATTATACTCCAGAGCTGCACTCACTATTCTGCTGGTGGAGTCACTGTGTACATACATTACTTATCCTGTACTGCTCCTGAGTTACATCCTGTATTATACCCCAGAGCTGCACTCACTATTCTGCTGGTGGAGTCACTGTGTGCATACATTACTTATCCTGTACTGATCCTGAGTTACATCCTGTATTATACTCCAGAGCTGCACTCACTATTCTGCTGGTGGAGTCACTGTGTACATACATTACTTATCCTGTACTGCTCCTGAGTTACATCCTGTATTATACCCCAGAGCTGCACTCACTATTCTGCTGGTGGAGTCACTGTATACATACATTACTTATCCTGTACTGATGCTGAGTTACATCCTGTAGATCTTTTATTATAAAAGTGAAAAACATAACAATAAACAGAACATAAATATCGCTCACTTGGCATAAAAGACATAAACATAAACCAAAACAAATCATCACTTATATTAACTGTACTTTGCCTTACTGCAGGACAAAGGGACAAAAGCAAAAGGTCCATCTGGTCCAAATAATACACACCGCACACTACACCAACCTGCACTCCAAACTACACTCACTCATCCTCACCAATACATATACACTACATACTACATATAACAATATACACACGTGAGAAAACATCCCTAACTCACAGGATCCAGCCGGAAATCCCAAGAAAGAAGAAAGAAAACGACTAATAACCGAAGCAATGATATAATAATAATGCAAACAACAACAAAAGTAATAATAATAACAATAATAAGAACAACCCAATACCTTTTTTTTTTTTTTTTTTTTTTTTATGCCCACCACCTAAAGAATTAAACCTTACATAATCCTAAACTAACCCTATATCCAGACCAAACCACCACACACCCCAAACAACCCCCTACGGTGCAGCCACGGGAGCCACGCCTGCATCCCAAGTCCGTGCTCAATGTCTATGTCCAGGACGAGCCGAGCTGCACCGCATACACACACCCTGCCCGCCGCAGCCTGAGGGCCACGCCCGCACCAACAGTCCGTGCCCAGTGTTCATTGTCCGGGACGTGTCAAGCTACGGCTGAGGCATAAATCCCCCCTCCCCCCAATAAGCCCCCACCCAACCTATCTATAACCCCTCACCCTATATACAAAACAAACCATATAACATATCTTATATTACACAACTACAAACCAACACTACACATTAATACCCGAAAGCCTAAGGTTCAGTTACCTGCAGCCGTACATACTTTATCTTTGACCAAAAACAAAAACTCTACTAGTGTCACACACAGCCCTCCACCAGGACTGGATATGATAAGTCGGGCACCGACCAAATAGAAAAACTATCCCTATAGTTAATCTGTCCCTACAATGTCCCTACTCCTTCCCTAAAACTTACCCTCAGAGAAACTGTCCCTACCTCTCCCTATTCTGTCCCTACAAAGACCCTAACAATAAGAAGACTGTCCCTAACGGAATACAAACCCTCTCCATAGGAGAGAGGCCTTAGTCGTGCCCAACCTCTCATAATCCAGAGAGCGCACCTTCACAAGGTCACCCAGGATGTTCCTATTCACCTCATCCACGGGGAGGATTTTCTCTTCCGTCGAAACTAGACACCGTGCGTTCCAAATGTGAAACCTGACCACTAGGCTGACTAAGAATAAAGTGCACCGGTCCCTGCCACCAAGGTCCCCGAATGCCCCATAGACCCATTCCGCATACGAGAGGCGTGCCAACCTGGGCCAACCAATGGAGGCTCCCACCCGTTTGTACACCTCTGTATTAAAGGGACACTGAAGCAGGAAATGCTCCATGCTTTCCAGTACGTTGCTGCACTCCTGGCGGGGGCAACCCCTGTCAATCAGAGGCCTGCTCTTCAAGTTACCCCTTACATACAGTCTCCCGTGGAAACAGCGCCAAGCCAAGTCCCAAAACTTCAAGGGGATCCTGTCAGAATTCAGTAAACGTAACCCTCCCTCCAGGTCCCGACTTGGGCAGTCCTTGAGCGCCAGGGGCTTCTGGAAATGGGTCAACAGAACCCTCTTATCGAGGAGTTTCCTCGACAGAGTTCTGATCTCCCACATCCCCAGACCCCACCGACGTATCATCTTCAGAACCACGGTAGCGTAAGCCGGAAGATGCCCGTGCGGCGTGCGAAGATCCTTCACTCGCCCTCCTGTCTCCCATTCCTAGAAGAAAGGCCGAAGCCATCCCCAACAGGAGAATACCCACGGAGGAGCCCTCTCTTGCCAGAGGTTGCCTATATTGATCTTAACAAAAGGTGTTTACGAGAAACACCACGGGGTTGACCATAGATAACCCCCCTAGTCTCCTCGTGCGATATGTGACATCTCTCCTAATTAGGTTCAACCTGTTCCCCCACAACATTACGAAGAACAGGTTGTAGACCCGGGTCCAGAGAGGTTCTGGCAAAATGCATACGCTGCCCAGGTAGATGAATAAAGGGAGCAGGTATGTTTTGATCAGGTTAACCCTTTCCCGAAGGGTCAAAGACCAACCCTTCCACTGGGCCACCTTCTGAGTGGCACCATCGAGCCTGACCACCCAATTTTGCATGGGGTAATCTCCCCGGCCAAATTTGATGCCGAGTTCTGGGGCACTGGAAGGGTGTCCGGGAGACCAAATGTAGGATCTCCCCTTCCTAACCAGAGACTTTCGCACTTATCCCAGTTGATGCCAGACCCGGATGCTTCCGAGTAGCGATCCACCTCTGCCATCACGTACTCTGCCTCCCCCCTCGAGGACACAAAGACGGTGACGTCATCAGCGTACGCTGCCACCCTGAGGGAGGCTTCCGGCACCGCCCGATCCATCCCGACCCCCGCCATAGGCCCACCATCAATCATCCTAAGGAAAGGATCAATGGCAAACACGTACAGCAAGGGGCTCAGAGGACAACCCTGATGGACGCCAGACCCAACCTCAAATGGGTGGCCGACCCAACCGTTCACTAGCGGGAAAGTCTCAGCCCCCGCGTACAATGTCTTGAGCCAATTGACAAACCCCACTGGCAGGCCATATCTCAGAAGAACAGACCAGAGGTACTCGTGATTAACCCGATCAAACGCTTTGGCCTGATCCAAGGACAGCAAGTACCCCTCCCAGTGACCAGCCCTACCCTGCTCCACTGCCTCCCGGACACCTAGAACAGCACTAAAGGTGCTACGACCTGGAACAGAGCAATGCTGGGCGCCCGAGAGGAGCCGGGGTGCAAACTTGACCAGCCGATTAAACAGCACTTTTGCCAGAACCTTCCTGTCCGTATTGAGAAGCGCTATGGGACGCCAGTTCTCAATACGGCTCGAGTCTTTACCCTTTGACAGAAGGATCAAAGCCGACCTTCTCATTGACTTTGGGAGAGTGTCCGAGGAAAGACACTCATTGAAAACCTCAGTCAAGAGGGGACTCAAGAGGTCCTTAAAGGTCTTATAGTACTCAGATGTTAAGCCATCCGGTCCTGGCGATTTTTTGAGCGCAAGCCCATCAATCGCCAGTTTAACTTCCTCTATGTTGATCTCCTCTGTCAAAACATTAAAGGAGATGTCTCGAGGAAGCAGTTAATTTTTTTTTTTGCCCAGTCCCCCCCATTAAACACACATTACTAAGCCCCCCTGTAAATGACATTTCTAGCTGGTTCGTACTTACCGTTCCAGCGTTTCAGCAAGTTATAAAAGTTTCCTCAAGATGGCCGCCGGCTCTTTCCCAGTCGCTCGCTGCAGCCCGACGTGCGCGCTCCCGAGACGCCGCCAGCTGTGTCTCCATGGCAACCGGACGCATCGCAGCCGCCGACCAGACGCCCCGCAGCCGCCGACCAGACAGCAGGTAACCGGCGCTAGCCCCCGGCTCCCCAGCGCTAGCTCCCCCGGCGCAGCGACAGCCCCCCCCATCGCAGCGACAGCCCCCCCGGCCTAGCGACAGCCCCCCCGGCCTAGCGACAGCCCCCCCGGCCTAGCGCTAGCCCCCCCGGCGCAGCGACAGCCCCCCCGGCCTAGCGCTAGCTCCCCCGGCGCAGCGACAGCCCCCCCGCCCGGCGCAGCCCGGCGCAGCGGCAGCCCCCCCCGACCCATCACTTACCTGGGAGGCTTCTCGGGGCTGCTGGGCTGGGCTGGGCTGGTCTTCTCCGCTGGGCAGCTCCAGTTTCTGCACCTTCCTCTAACAGAGGAAGGTACAGAATGGCCGCTCCAGCGCGCTCCCGAGCAGTGACAGCTCGTCTGCGCATGCGCAGAAGAGCTGTAGCGGGGAGCACACTGAAGCGGCTCGTGCTGAATGGAGAAGACCGGACTGCGCAAGCGCGTCTAAAAAAGCAAGCTGCCAGCGAATTTAGACGGAACCATGGAGACGAGGACGCTAGCAACGGAGCAGGTAAGTGAATAACTTCTGTATGGCTCATATTTAATGCACAATGTACATTACAAAGTGCATTAATATGGCCATACAGAAGTGTATAACCCCACTTGGTTTCGCGAGACCACCCCTTTAAGGGAGATGTCATCCCCTGGCTCAGGAACAGCTTCAGCCAGGAAAGCCGACATCACATCTCGATCTAGATCCCTCTTTCTCAAAAGGTGCGAGTAGAAGGATCTGATGACTTCCAGAATCCCTGATCTGGACCTGTTCAGAGATCCCGTACCGTCGATCAGTCCAGTGACAACTTTACGATTCACTGACATCTTGCAGTTTCTGTAAGGGTCAGGTGAGTGGTACTTCCCGAAGTCCCTCTCAAAAACCAAAGATGCGTGCCTATTATACTGGCAGCCTTTGAGCAAAGACTTCACTCTGGAGATCTCCTCGCGGCTACCTCCAGTCGAGACGAGATGTTCGAGTTTCCTCCTCAGGCCCTGATAAAGACGGTACTTACTCAGGCTCCTGAGGCTAGAGAGCTGGCGGAAGAACCTCGCCGCCCTCATCTTGAGCATCTCCCACCACTCTGACTTACTGCTACAAAGATCCAGTAATGGTACCTGGCTCTGCAGAAAATCCTCAAAGGACTGTCTTATCTCCGCTTCCTCCAGGAGTGATGAATTCAGCCTCCATAAGCCTCTACTCATCCGGGGGGTCTCTGCAACATTCAGAGAAAACAAAATCAGACAGTGGTCGGAGAATTCCACCTCAACAACAGAAACTGGTGAAGAGATGGCTTCCTCCTTCAAATAAAACCTATCTATTCTAGACCTACACTCGCCTCTATAATAGGTGAAACCCGTGTGGCCTGGGGTGTGCCGGATGTGGACATCCACCAGGCGAGCTTCGCTAGCTATGCTATTAAGCGCGAAGCTATCATAAGTCAGCTTGCCTAGGGAGCCTCCCCTGTCACGGGTCCTCGTGACTGCGTTAAAGTCACCCCCAAAGATCACCTGCCGACTGGTAAAAAGGTACGGCTTGATCCTCATAAAGAGATCCTTGCGGTCCCGCTTGGTTTGGGGACCGTAGATGTTGATTAGCCGAAGCTCTTGTCCCTTCATGAGAACATCCAGGATCAGGCACCTCCCTATTTCTAACTCGATAACCCGTCGGCATTCAACCGCTGCGGTAAAAAGTACCGCCACTCCGCTATATGGCTCGGCCGCAAGAGACCAGTAAGATGGACCAGACCTCCATTCCCTCCTTGCCTTATGCACAGCTGCCAAATTTGGCAGCCTGGTCTCTTGCAAAAACAAAATGTCGGCTTCAACGCGGCCGAGAAAATCAAAGGCCGCAAATCTAGCCATATCAGACTTAATGCTGGCAACATTAATGGATGCCAGCGTCAACGGAGCGGGTGCCGCCATCATTGGTGATTGAGTTAGATGGCTTTCTTCTTCCCACCCCCCTTCTCATCAGGGTCTGAGGATGACCCCTTGCCACGTTTCTTGGACACTGAAAGGTCCATGGCAAGGGGCTCCTCAACCTCGTCCTCCTTGCCACTGGGCTCTGGGCCAGCCCTCCCCCTGGAGGTCACCAAACCCCCACAAGAGGAAGGCTCAGCACCCCCTGTAGGCCCCACGCTTGTCCTAGGCACCTCTTCCTCCGAGGACGAGAGAGCTTGGTACCTGTTGGAGAGCCCAACAAGAGGAGAGTTTGGATTGCCTTCCTGCACCTGGCCCGTTGCAGGGGAAGATTTCCCTTCCCTTTTTTCATTTTCTTGGAGCCCTGCTTGCGCTTTTTCTTTTGCCACTCATCCTTGCCCTCACCCACACTTTCATAGTGGGAAGAATCTGAATAAGTGGCATCCTCTTCCCTTTGGATCCTCCTGACCTCCTCATCCAGCTCCCTGTCCCCTGGAGCCTCAACCACATGATTTGCGTCCGGAGCAGGGGCCAGCATTGACCCACCTGCCACCTGGGTTTCCACCAGCTCCCTGCCCCTTCCGCGCTTCTCTTGGCGCCTTAGCTTGGCTGCCCCAGCATGTTTGTTCTTCCTTGGCTCCTGGGCTCCATCGCCTCTGCTGGTCCCCTCCCCTGCAGAAGCAACCTCACGGCTCTCCTCCACTGGGGCCCTGACCGCATTGGCGAAAGAGCGCGGACAGCGACTGAATGGGTGACCGAGGTCACCACACAGGTGACACCTAATCTCTGTACAAGATGCCGCAAGATGACCTACCTCGCCACACAGAGCGCACTTGATGACGTTACAGGCTGCACTCAAATGTGTGGGGTCGCCGCACTTGTGACAGAGCTTCGGCTGCCCCTGGTAGAAGGCCAAGATACGATCCCTGCCAAGGAAAGCCGCGGATGGTATGTGGGCCACCGAATTCCCTGAACGCTTAAGTTTCACCATAAATGTCCAGGCTCCGGACCAGATGCCGTGTTCGTCCCGGTTCTTATTGGGCATATCCACCACCTCTCCGTACCGACTTATCCAAGTCATGATATCGTAACAAGAGAGGGACTCGTTACGAGTCAAAACGGTCACTCTCTTGACTCCAGTCTAGCGGGTTACCACTTGTGCAGCGAAACCGCGCCAGCCGGGCTCGTCCTTCATCAGCTCATAATTCCCCCAGAAGAGCTCCAGGCCCTCCGGGCGAGCAAAGCTGATGTCGAACTCAGACGTGCCATAAGGATGGATCAGGGCATAGATGTCATTTGCCCTGAAACCCATCTTCAGCAGAAGCTCCACCACCTTACTCCTGGATGGGCATGCGTCATTGCCTCTCCACTGAAGACGAGCCACATTCCTACGGCCAATGTCCTGCCCGGTTGTCGGCAGGGACCAAACGGTCTCCCCCCTTTGTTCTCGGAAGGCACCAAGACCATGTCTCTCCACCCAGAGAGACAAATCCACAACTCTGCCCCCTACATTCATCGAGCTCTCCCCCCTCCTCAAGGCCTCCAGGAGGCGCTGTTGCAAAACGCCGTCCCCAGAGCCCAAAGACGAGGAGGACGCATCCCCCCTCCCTCCAGCGGCGACACTGGCATAACTTCTACCAGATGTTGTCGCCGCTGGAGGGGCGACTGGATCCTGACCCACCCCCTGACTACCCTCCAAAGCCCCACCCTCCCGTACAAAAGGTGGCATACTAGCCGGGGAATCGGGGACACCTGTTCCTGCAGGAACAGGGGCAGCAGGAACAGGGGCAGCAGGGGTACCAACAGCCGCATCCATTACCGCACTCACTTCTCCATTAGCTGCTGGACCAGGACCCATGTTACCTTTACTCTTAATTTTCTCTTTATGCCCTGAGGGCAAGTCCATGGCACCTTTGGTGGGTGGCTGAAGATGTACTTCAACATTTCTTTTGACATTGGTGGCTGTAGCCTCGCCCACCTTAGCCACTCTTGGATCTGCAGTTCCCCCAGCTTTCCTTCCAGCAGCAGAAGGATGTTTACCATGTGTGGGAGGATCGGCAGACCCAGCCACCACCCCCTGCGCCCCCTCTGCACCGGAAAGGAGCTTTAGGGACACAGGGGGGACAGCTAAGCCACCACCGGTGGGACCTGGCGCCGGATCACGCCCCCCTCCCACTGGGACGTGACCAACAGCGCCAGCACCTCTGGACTGGCCGCGACCCTTTGCTTTCCCAACGCTCTTCTCCACCTCCTTTACTCCTCCATTCCCACTACTAGCACAAGTGGGCTTGGAGTTTTGGGCCGCATTAACCCTCTCTTCCCCAGTCCCCTGCACCGGACCCACCATAGAGCCCGGGACTAGGAGCTCAGGGTTACCACCCTGGTCTGACTTTTCAGCCAAACCAGAGTGCTTGGTGACATAAACGAACTTTTCTTGAATATACGTTTTTTCCTTTTTCCTCCTCTTTTTGTTTGAGGTTTCTGGGGGCAAATCCTTTCCAAAGTAGCAGGATTGTAGCCTCTCTGGGGACTCCTGCAGCTGTATCTGCCGCATTATCAGCGCCCCCTCTCCACTGCTGCTGCAGCTGTCGTCGGTGTCCTCCTGGTCAGATTCGCCTGACGTGGGGGGCAGGCTGACCTGTTCAGCTGGGATGCTGGGCCCAGTAGTCCCACCTGGCAGCGACGATTGCTGCTCACCAGAGCACCCAGCTCGACCATCCTCAGCACTGTCTGATTCGCCTGTGCTGCTGCTTGAGCACCTGGCAGAGCGCTCTTTAATAGCAGCGCTGCTCACAGACGCCATTTTGCTAAACCTTTCGTCGTTTAACAGTTTCTCTTTGAAAGGCCCGCTTCTTTGCAGAATCCTTTCCCTCTCCTCTGCATAAAACTCAATGGCCTCCTCACAAGCTTCAATCTGCCGCGATATGGCTAACTTCCTGGTGCGGGATCTGGCCCGCTCCGCATCATAGCGGGCAACGTGCAGCTCCTGCTTATATTTATTCAGCTGCCTCCTGACATGCCCAAAGTCCTTCATATACTTGGCAATACGGGTTGCCACATCCGTCACTGACTCGCCCTCCTTGCGATCAGCCCAACTTGCCTGCAAACGTTGTTTTGCCGCATGGTCCTCCACTCTCTTCCTCTGGCTGCGGGTCCTCTTGGGCTCCTCCAGGGGAGTCAGGGTGACATTGCTGCCACTCTGACCAGGTGTTCTCCCCTCCTGGGGTGCAGTCCTCCCTCCCCCCGACCGAAGCCGGAGGGAGGAGGTCTGGGACTCCATGGCTGGAGCAAGCCCAGCACCTGTAGACTTGGCTGGGTAAGCTTTCCTCTTACTGGTGACCACACCCTGGATCCTGCAGAGCTCTCACACACCCAACCTTCTCCAGAGATGCACTCACTATTCTGCTGGTGGAGTCACTGTGTACATACATTACTTATCCTGTACTGCTCCTGAGTTACATCCTGTATTATCCTCCAGAGCTGCGCTCACTATTCTGTTGGTGGAGTCACTGTGTACATACATTCCTTATCCTGTACTGATCCTGAGTTACATCCTGTATTATACCCCAGAGCTGCACTCACTATTCTGCTGGTGGAGTCACTGTGTACATACATTACTTATCCTGTACTGATCCTGAGTTACATCCTGTATTATACTCCAGAGCTGCACTCACTATTCTGCTGGTGGAGTCACTGTATACATACATTACTTATCCTGTACTGATCCTGAGTTACATCCTGTATTATACTGCAGAGCTGCACTCACTATTCTGCTGGTGGAGTCACTGTGTACATACATTACTTATCCTGTACTGATCCTGAGTTACATCCTGTATTATACTCCAGAGCTGCACTCACTATTCTGCTGGTGGAGTCACTGTATACATACATTACTTATCCTGTACTGATCCGGAGTTACATCCTGTATTATACCCCAGAGCTGCACTCACTATTCTGCTGGTGGAGTCACTGTGTACATACATTACTTATCCTGTACTGCTCCTGAGTTACATCCTGTATTATACTCCAGAGCTGCACTCACTATTCTGCTGGTGGTGGAGTCACTGTGTACATACATTACTTATCCTGTACTGACCCGGAGTTACATCCTGTATTATACCCCAGAGCTGCACTCACTATTCTGCTGGTGGAGTCACTGTGTACATACATTACTTATCCTGTACTGCTCCTGAGTTACATCCTGTATTATACTCCAGAGCTGCACTCACTATTCTGCTGGTGGAGTCACTGTGTACATACATTACTTATCCTGTACTGATCCTGAGTTACATCCTGTATTATCCTCCAGAGCTGCGCTCACTATTCTGTTGATGGAGTCACTGTGTACATACATTTCTTATCCTGTGTTATACCCCGTGGCAGGGGATCTGTTGTTGTCTGGTCCCCAGATATCATTCTTGCCATGTTGCTCACATCTAGTTCTGTCTTGAGTTCTCTTATCTCGGAATGATTAAAATAAGCCTGATAAGTACAACCTGCACTCACTATAATCTACGCAACCCAAGCAGATTGCAGGGCATATTAACATGTGAACGTGCGGAGCAGCGCTCTCCTTATCATAGCAGCTCAGTGATTAACGCGTCATTCATGATTCACACATGACAATGAAATGTTTAATTCCATGTGTAATAAAAGGTCGTTTCCCCATGGGGGTGCATTAACCCATGATATAAACTATCCAGTGGGGGTCAGTGGGGGGTCCGTACATTCCAACCTCTGAACAACAAGAAGAGAGACAACTGTAGCCGCACTGGAAAGTGTTGATGACAGGCCACGCCTCTCTCACACAAAGCCACACCCTCAGTCATCCCATAATAGTGCCCTTCCAGTGACCCCCTCACAGTAACAATGACCCCCATAGTGGTCCCAGTAGTAATAGTGCCCTCCATAGTGGCACAGGTAGTAATAGAACCCCCTATGGTAATACTGACACAATGCTAGACATGGCCATGGGCCACCTTTCGTGAGATGTGTCGCTGCCATCAATTTCTAGATGAGTTGTTTTTGTGAGTGAAATGGTAATCTGCCCCCCCCCCCCCCCCCGTCTGATATGTCCTACGGGGAATTAAAGGTGATTGGATGAGCGTTATAAAGATTGTGTTATTTATTTACATCTTACACAGCGTCCCAACTTTTCTGGAATTGGAGTTGCATGGTGACCCCATAGTGGAGCATCAGCCACCCAACAAGCATCTAACTCACCTGCAGGCCAAGTCTGCTGCTGTGATCAGTGCGACCTCTGACCTCTCTGCCAGTGTCTGCATGCCAGAACACAGTCCCCGGAGGACAGGTCAGGGGTTGCACTAATTATAACAGCAAGCCAGTTAAATGCTTGTCGGGTGGGGAGGTAGGACATGCCTCCTGCTAAACTGCACTGCATCCCAAATCTGGGACTGTCCCACAGAATCCAGGTTGATTGCCAGCATGGGGGTCTGACCTCTGGGACCCCCACCCATCAACGAAATGTGGTTCTGTATGTCACCCACAGAAAGGAAGGAGTGGTGGAGCCAGTGTGCTGCCCCTCCATTCATCTCAGCATACGGTGCTTTTTCTTGGGTCCAAAAGCCGGGCAGCTGGACGGAAACCGAACGGACCCCATTATACTCAACAGGGTCCGTGTGGCGATGTTCGGTTCTATCCCAAGATCGAGTCATTTGGCCACGAGGATTTCCCTTCCTGCTCCCCAAACAGAGCAGAAAAGCGGAGCCCTGGGCGCAGGTGTGACACCACGCAGACGGATACTAGAGCCGCGGCGAGCGCGGGGTCCGAGGGCCGGTGGGAAAGACTTGTTTTCACTCAAATTTTTCCACTATGTTAAAAGAAGGATCAAAATATCAACAACAGAGAAACGCGGTCAAGAGCCTCGGTGTCAGTGAACCTGGAGATGAACCTGATAACTCCTGGCAGGAGTATCAGAGTAGGGGGTGAGTAATACCGCCTGCAGCCATCAACCGCACCTCCTCATCAAGCGTACAGCCAGGGCCAAACTGACACAAGCCTTGTTTTTCACGAAGTTTTCTCCTTCAGTTTTTATGGTGATAATTCTGGATTGTCATGAAGATGATCAGAGGAAATGCAATAAATTAGAAGGTTTCAGGCCACTCAAGAAAGTTTAGCAAGAGCTAGCACCTCTCTTAAGGAGGATTCAGCTGCAGGATCGGTTCAACACCAGTGCAGAGCGGGTCAGGAATGGCAGCAGGCAGGAGGCACGCACAGTGGGGTGAAGGCTTCTGGAGGCCGTCTGGGGTCAATAACAGCAGCAAAAAACATCAAGGTCAGACACATTCTGTAGGAAGTAGAGGGATTAGACTGCAGAGGACTGGGAGAGTTATTTTCTCTGATGAAGCTCCTTCAAACTGTTTGAGACATCTGGAAGAAAAGCTGAGCGCTACCATGAGTCCTGTGTCATGCCAACCGTACAGCATCCTGAGATTATTCATGGGTGGGTTTGCTTTTCATCCAAGGGAGCGGGCTCACAGCCTAAGAACACCATGAATAAGGAATGGGGTCTTAGCCTCCTTCAAGAGCAACTTCTCCCAACCGTCCAGGAGCAATGTGTTGATGAACAATGCTTGCTCCAGCACGACGGAGCTCCATGTCACAAGGCAAAAGTGAGAACTAAGTGGCTCGGTGAACAAAACTTTGAAGGTTTGGGTCCATGGCCAGGAAACTCCCCAGATCTCAATCCCATTGAGAAAGTGTGGTCAGTGCTCAAAAAGGATGGACAAACAAAAACCCAGAACTTGTGATAAACTCCAAGCACTGATTAGGAGGAACGGGTTGTCATCAGTTTTTGGCCCAAATGCCGATATCCAGCATGCCCGGGCGGATTGCAAAAGTCTTCCAAAAATAAGGGGCAACACAGTAAACATTGTGTCATTGCTTATCAATTAAAGGTTGAAAACTTATGAAATGCTTCTAATTGTACTTCAGTAACCATAGAAACATCCAACTAAAAGATCTAAAAACAGTGAAGCAGCAAACTATGTGAAAACCAACATTTGTGTCAGTCTCAAAACGCTTGGCCACGACTGTACATCTGACCTAAATTGTTGTTCTAGTGCAGTAACAGGGACTGATTGCCATTATGTCCCATTGTTCTTTGCAGGTACTGGCCCTTTAAGCTGATTCTTCTGATGTTAGTAATGATGACTGCCAGCACTGTTCTGCTGAAGGACTTTATGGTTATGTTCAGGTCGGCAGGTCCTGAAGCTTAAGCAGAAGTAGTGATGCAGTTGATGAAAGGTCTGCGGCAACTTTGAGTTGTGACTGTAATGGTTGCATGAGACAGCATGGAATTTGCAAGTATCATCTGAATGGGGGGGGGGGGGGGGGCAGAACCTACTTTGGGTCCAGAAAGTGAAGCTCACTAAAGCCATAGAACCTAGGATCCTGTGGCTGCTAATCTGCCATCCTGGCCTCTTGACTGTGGCCTTATTTGAGACTGCTGACCTGATAGGGAAATCTCGAATTCAAGCATTCATGGATGACTGGAGCATTATAGACTAGACTATGGGCTAAACATGCTCTGGGGAATGTAAAAGAGAAACTATTAGCTCATAAATCTACTGCCCTATTTGAGTTCTATTTAATAAAAAATTACCCTGTGAGAGTAACAAAGACTGTAACTGCCAAGCAGTGTGACTACATAAAGAGAGACTGTAACTCCAAAGCTGTGTGCCTTCATAAAGGCAGACTGTAACCACAAAGCTGTGTGTCCTCATAAGGAGAGACTTGAAATCATAAAGCTGTGTGCTCTTATAAAGTGAGACTGAAACCACAAAGCTGTGTGTACTCATAGAGAAAGGCTGCAAACATAAAGCTGTGTATTTTCATAAAAAGAGACTGTAACCACAAAGCTGTGTGTCCTCATAAAGTGAGACTGTAACCACAAAGCTGTGTGTCCTCATAAAGTGAGACTGTAACCACAAAGCTGTGTGTCCTCATAAAGGCAGACTGTAACCACAAAGCTGTGTGTCCTCATAAAGTGAGACTGTAACCACAAAGCTGTGTGTCCTCATAAAGTGAGACTGTAACCACAAAGCTGTGTGCCCTCATAAAGGCAGACTGTAACCACAAAGCTGTGTGTCCTCATAAAGTGAGACTGTAACCACAAAGCTGTGTGCCCTCATAAAGGCAGACTGTAACCACAAAGCTGTGTGTCCTCATAAAGTGAGACTGTAACCACAAAGCTGTGTGCCCTCATAAAGGCAGACTTTAACCACAAAGCTGTGTGCCCTCATAAAGAGGGACTGTAACTACAATGCTGTTTGCCCTGATAAGAGACTGTTTGTTGCTTGTACTAATTGCCAAGCTGAATGTGCCCGTTAGAGACTATAAGTGCTAAACCATTAGGATTGTAAACATTTCAGTCTGTGCCTCCGGTGGAGTAAAGTTATTCAAGTTCATTACTATGTGTTCACATCCATTACTGTGCCGTCCTCCAATGGGGTTTCGCAGTAAGGGTCAATGGTCACATTCAAATTTTTCCTTCCTGGGGGACATTCACATCTTGTCTTCATTGTGTTCCAGGGTTCCATTCTGGGGTCCCTGAAAACAGGATTCAGAGCCCCGAACAGAACCATTGGCTGTCAATCATCAGATGAAGACCATTAAGGACTAAGTTATATTACCAGGCGCTGCCACTGCATTGTGCCCATCATCGGAGGTCGCCACTTATAAGGAAAGGCCAAGATTTCATGCGAATACAGCTTGGCACCACATACTAATGAGTTCTGGGTAAAAGGCCCCTTTAAGACCCGTCTGCTGATTGCGGAGTGATTTCACAGTGTTTGTGGAGTATGAGGCATCACCATCGCTCCTCTCAGGACATTTTGTGTCAATATGAGATTGTTGAATCTGAAGATGTAAAACTATGCGACTTGTTTACATTGGGCAGCCGTGAGCACATTGAGTGATGGTCTTGTGCTCCCTGCTTACATCTTAGTCTTGATTCATCACAATCATATGACCTTTTCAATTGACACATTGTTCTTGAAGTACAATGGGTTACATGACCAGAACGTGACCCCCGAGGGCAGCAGAGCTACTCCTCACGGCAGAAGTTGTAAAACTACCTTCAGCGTTCTTGAGGAGTCTTACCCCATTCCTCATTGACAGCGGCCTCCAGCTCACTAATATTCTTTGGTTTATGGGCTGCCTTCTTCACATCCCACCAAAGATTTTCTACAGGGTTCAAATCAGGAAATTGTGGTGGCCACTCCAGAATCTACCAGGACTTCTTCTGAATCCAAGTCTTGGTGGACTTTGAGGTCTGCTTGGGATCACTGTCCTGCTGAAAGGTCCAATGATGCCCAAGCTTCAGCTATCTCGTAGAAGGCATGATGTTTCTATCAGCGTATGCTTTGTTCTTCCTCCTCCAGACATACCCACAAAGTTCCACTTTTGTTTTATCGCTCCACAGAGCAGATTCCCAGGTCTTCTGTGGCCGATTTATATGGTTTTCAGCAGACTGGAGCGACTTCTCTTGTGCTTTTGGGTCAATAGATGTGATGTTTTGGAGTTTCGTCATTAAGACCTTCAGTGTTTAGATTGTGCTTCAGTGCAAATAGAAACCTCAGAGCTGCTGCTAGATCTTTCTGCAAGTCTTTTGCAGTTACTGGAGGGTTTTTGAATGCTTGCATCCTCAGCAATCTGGTGGCAGCCGGAGATCGCTTCCTTTTGCTGCCACCTCCAGGTAGGTCAGCCAGTGTTCCTATAACTCAGAACTGCTTCCAGCTGCATCTCGAGGAGCCCTCAGGGTTGTTGGGTCTTTGCTATCTTTCTGTGTTCTTTTCCTTCTTTGTACAAGGCAATGAACTCTCCTTTTAACTTTTTGGACCACTCTCTTAACTTTTGTCCCATTTAGACGGGAGAGTCGTCCAAACGACTGCATAAGCACTGAGGTTACCGCTAAGGTCATTAGCGCTCGTGCAGAGCATTAGACAGGCAGTTTACTGCTGGATCGCGGGCTTCTTATTCAGCGAGTCATCTTAATGGTAAGAACGCCCCACGGTATTCACCTAGATCTTCTGTTATTTAGTTCATTTTGTCTCTCTGGTTAGTTGGTCTCTCCTGTCCTTGCCCTAGGGTCCCCATCAGTGTAGAGTAGGGACCGCCACCCAGTTGTCGCCCTGGGGTTTAGCCCAGGGGGGCAAGTAGGTAGGGACAAGGGAGAGGGTTGGTTGTAGGGACTTCCAGTCTTCCGTTTCTAACCGACCCTGATAGTCGAAAGCTTTCACCAAGGATAGAAGTTCCAACCTGCTCCAACTACACCTCCAACTGAACTGAAAAGCTGCAAATGAAATCCGCGGACAGATATAAACCAACGACTAATAAGCACCCAAACACTCACCAAACATGCCCGCATGCATAGTTAGATGGAAATACTACAGAATATACAAATGAGATAAAAGGAAAAAAACCTCAGCGCTCGTACCATAGAATAGGTAGAAATAGAGTATACTGAAGAGATTAAAGTTATATCACTTACTTCAGGGAGGCGCCTTTAGGGTAGGCGCCTCCTAATCCAAATAGGCGTATCAAATATGGTGCCGATCAACAATGATGAACAGGTTCCACGATTTTAATAAAATAGAATAAAATATACACAACGCGTTTCGGCCGCACTTGAAAAAGGCCGTGCGGCCGAAACGCGTTGTGTATTATATTTTATCTTGTTTTATTAAAATCGTGGAACCTGTTCATCATTGTTGATCGGCACCATATTTGATACGCCTATTTGGATTAGGAGGCGCCTACCCTAAAGGCGCCTCCCTGAAGTAAGTGATATAACTTTAATCTCTTCAGTATACTCTATTTCTACCTATTCTATGGTACGAGCGCTGAGGTTTTTTTCCTTTTATCTCATTTATATCTTCCTCCTTCATGCCATGATTGGAGTTTCCCTCTAGCCGCTCTCTCTTATGAGATTGTTTACAGCACCTAGGAATATTCGTCTTCACCTGGCAATCAAGACCCCTCACCTACTACACTTTTCAGTATCCTTCCAGTGAGCGCCAAATCCTTACTCATCACAGAATATACAAGGTATTGGTTCATGTCTTGGCCAAGACACTTAAGCCCACGAGCCCGCGACAAAGGTCCTCATTGTCTCGTGGGTCCCTCTTCTACAACAGAGCTTACCCATGAATCATGCCTGCATGCGGGGCAGTCATCCCCTTCAGGAATCTAGGACCTGCCTCCTGCACAGACACACAGAACTGGACACTGTTCATATCTACACAAAAACATCCATTACTGGAAACACCAGGGTATTGGGAAACCAGCATTCTCTAGCCAGAGAGGTTGGTATATATGTGTAGCAGACTGGTGGTGATTGGCTGGCTATAGATCTCACACCCAATTATCTCAGTTATCCCACACCTGTGAAGGTGCGCTCCTGCAAACCCGTAGAACAACAGGTCCCAGCAGCACAGCTTAACATTAGCAATATTTAAAATATGCAATCAGACATTACAGTCAACGCAGCCCTCGGCAGTCCGGGAATTGGTCAGTTATGTTTAGGGGGCATTTACTGTTTTTATACTGGGACTGAATATATTATTCTTCTGGCTGATGCAAATATAAGTTTGGTTCTGCTCCCATATCTATGTATTAAACTCACTTCTGGTACTGTATCTATGTAGTGAGCTCGGTATTGTTATTGCATCTATGCAGTAAGTTTGGTTCTGGTACCATATCTATAGAGTAAGTTTGTTTTCTTACAATATTTATGTAGTAAGCTCAGTTCTGGTACTGTATCTATGCAGTAAGCTCAGTTCTGGTACTGTATCTATGCAGTAAGCTCAGTTCTGGTACTGTATCTATGCAGTAAGCTCAGTTCTGGTACTGTATCTATGCAGTAAGCTCAGTTCTGGTACTGTATCTACAGAGTAAGTTTGTTTTCTTACAATATTTATGTAGTAAGCTCAGTTCTGGTACTGTATCTATGCAGTAAGCTCAGTTCTGGTACTGTATCTATGCAGTAAGCTCAGTTCTGGTACTGTATCTATAGAGTAAGTTTGTTTTCTTACAATATTTATGTAGTAAGCTCAGTTCTGGTACTGTATCTATGCAGTAAGCTCAGTTCTGGTACTGTATCTATGCAGTAAGCTTGGTTCTGTTATAGTATCTAAGCAGTAAGTTTAGTTAAGGAACCAAATCTATAGAGCACATGTGTTTCTGTTACCATACTTATGTAGTAGGCCTGGTTCTGGTACTGTTACTATACAGTAAACTTGGTTCTGGTATTGTATCTACACCATACATTTGCTTCTGATACCTTATCTATGGAGTAAGCTTGTTTGTGTTACCATATTTATGTAGCAAGCTCAGTTCTAGTACCGTATCTGTGTTGCACTATATGTGTAGAGCAGATTAGGGAGGTAAGGAAAATGATAATCTTATTGCTTAATGCTAATTTCCTGCATCAGCACTGAGTAATTATGGTTACAATCACCCAAAACGAGCGCATTGTAGCAATAACAGTGTAGATGGGGCAGTGCCAGGGGCGGCATGAGTTGTAAATGCAGTCCGGGTTACGAAATGATCTTCTGGGTCACAAGAAGTTATTCTTTGAAGAGAACAATCTGTCAGCAGTTCCTCCTTCCCACCTGAACTGTGACCGCTAGCAATCATTAGTGCTGAGCTGTGCTGCCCTTTGTAATGCTGCACTGTATACAGGACTGCGTGCGATGGCTGATATGCACTGTATACAGGACTGCGTGCGATGGCTGATATGCACTGTATACAGGACTGCGTGCGATGGCTGATATGCACTGTATACAGGACTGCGTGCGATGGCTGATATGCACTGTATACAGGACTGCGTGCGATGGCTGATATGCACTGTATACAGGACTGCGTGCGATGGCTGATATGCACTGTATACAGGACTGCGTGCGATGGCTGATATGCACTGTATACAGGACTGCGTGCGATGGCTGATATGCACTGTATACAGGACTGCGTGCGATGGCTGATATGCACTGTATACAGGACTGCGTGCGATGGCTGATATGCACTGTATACAGGACTGCGTGCGATGGCTGATATGCACTGTATACAGGACTGCGTGCGATGGCTGATATGCACTGTATACAGGACTGCGTGCGATGGCTGATATGCACTGTATACAGGACTGCGTGCGATGGCTGATATGCACTGTATACAGGACTGCGTGCGATGGCTGATATGCACTGTATACAGGACTGCGTGCGATGGCTGATATGCACTGTATACAGGACTGCGTGCGATGGCTGATATGCACTGTATACAGGACTGCGTGCGATGGCTGATATGCACTGTATACAGGACTGCGTGCGATGGCTGATATGCACTGTATACAGGACTGCGTGCGATGGCTGATATGCACTGTATACAGGACTGCGTGCGATGGCTGATATGCACTGTATACAGGACTGCGTGCGATGGCTGATATGCACTGTATACAGGACTGCGTGCGATGGCTGATATGCACTGTATACAGGACTGCGTGCGATGGCTGATATGCACTGTATACAGGACTGCGTGCGATGGCTGATATGCACTGTATTGTATTATACGTGTTAAGTGCTGAATTAATGTGCGCTGTGCCTTTAAGGTGATATTGGTGGTGGGCGCACTGGAGGGCTGTGGTCAGGGGTCTTGTGTGTAAGGCATATGGATGCGGTAATGAGGCCCAAACTGCGCTCTAGTAGAGGTCTGATTATAAATAGTAAGGACTCTGAGCGCCTCGTGGTCCGTTAGATAGAGTGCTGCTGACCCGCCGGGCACCTGCCGCCATCTAGAGAGCAGCGAGGAGGATCCGTGGTTGGAGTTTTGTGGAGAGTAGCGACTCTAAGACTCGGTCTACTTACCTCCCAACTATCAAACATCGAAAAGAGAGATGTCTGATTTTTGTTTACATTAAGCCACACCTCTAACCCTGCCCATACATGCCCAATCCTGCCCTGTCCCCTTAGTGCCCCCTCACAGTAATAGTGCCCCTTAGTGCCCCCTCACAGTAATAGTGCCCACTCTCGGTAACAGTTTCCACTAGTGCCCCCTCATAGCAATAGTGACCTGTAGCACCTACTCTGTTCTAGTGCCCGCTACTGCCCCCTCACAGTAATAGTGCCTTCTCGTGCCCCCTTATAAAATGAATGCCCTGTGGTGCCCCCTCACAGTAATAGTGCCCCTTATTGACATCCTCACACTATTAGTGCCCTGCTGATACCTCCCTGGTGTCTGACAGCGAAGGTGAGGGGCACGCCAGGTTGGAGGTCACCTCTTCAGCCATATATGGTGACTGTCAGGGTACGGGAGGGGCACGGGCCCTTACGCATCAATATTGGCGGATATTGCATCAATTCTTTTTGAACTCGGCAGTCGGGCGCACGAGCTGTAAATGTGTTGCTATTTACATTGAACCAAAAATAGTAAAGCCGTGTCAAAGTGTTCCAGTTGTCACATGGCAGCGCTGCGGGCGCCAAAAATACGCCAATCTCTATTCAAAAATTACATTTAGCTTTATGTACTAATATAAAAAAATAATAAAACAAAAAATGGGGGCAAATCAAGAAAAACAAAAACCCCTCGGGGGAGTTGGATCAGCGGGAGCCACTAATTAACGCCAAATGCCGCTTGGCTTAAAACAACCCTCGTTAGGTCCTGTTAGCGCCAGTTATTGCAGACGCTTTCTTGTAGGAACCCTTCGTAAGGACAGACAGCGGCTGGCCACGCCCCCTATCGGGGAAGAAGGAACGAGCGAGCGAGCGGGCGGGCGGGCGGGCGGGCGGTGTGTGGGAGCTTAACTACTTGTATAAACCCGAGCGGCTGGATTCTGGCAGACACTGTATAGGGGGTACACCCCGACTGACACTGTATGGGGGTACACCTCGACTGACACTGTATAGGGGTACACCCCGACTGACACTGTATGGGGGTACACCCCGAATGACACTGTATAGGGGGTACACCCCGACTGACACTGTATGGGGGTACACCCCGACTGACACTGTATGGGGGTACACCTCGACTGACACTGTATAGGGGTACACCCCGACTGACACTGTATGGGGGTACACCCCGAATGACACTGTATAGGGGGTACACCCCGACTGACACTGTATGGGGGTACACCTCGACTGACACTGTATGGGGGTACACCCCGACTGACACTGTATGGGGGTACACCCCGAATGACACTGTATAGGGGGTACACCCCGACTGACACTGTATGGGGGTACACCCCGAATGACACTGTATAGGGGGTACACCCCGACTGACACTGTATGGGGGTACACTGTGCCCGCCAATATATTGGGGATACACGGACTGGCACTGCAAGGCAGAGTATACCGTGGCTCGCACTGTGAGGGTGTACACTGACTGGCACTGCACGGTTGGGACACTGTGATTGGCACTATGGCTGACACTATATGGCAGAGTACACTGTGGCTGGCACTGTATGGTGGGGGGTACACAGTGGTTGGCACTGTATGAGGGTACACTGTGGCTGGCACTATATGGGTGTGCACTGTGGTTGGCACCGTATGAGGGTACACTGTGGCTGGCCTGTATGGATGCTACACTGTGGCTGGCACTGTATTGGGGGTACACTGTGGTTGGCACCATATGAGGGGACACTGTGGCTGGCCTGTATGGATGCTACACTGTGGCTGGCACTGTATGGGGGGACACTGTAGTTGGCACCATATGAGGGTACACTGTGGCTGGCACTGTATGAGGGGACACTGTAGTTGGCACCATATGAGGGTACACTGTGGCTGGCACTGTATGGAGGCTACACTGTGGCTGGCACTGTATTGGGGGTACACTGTGGTTGGCACCATATGAGGGTACACTGTGGCTGGCACTGTATGGAGGCTACACTATGCCTGGCACTGTATTGGGGGTACACTGTGGCTGGCACTGTTTGGGGGGTACACTGTGGCTGGCACCGTATGAGGGTACACTGTGACTGGCACTGTTCGGGGGGTACACTGTGGCTGGCACCATATGAGGGTACACTGTGGCTGGCACTGTATGGAGGCTACACTATGCCTGGCACTGTATTGGGGGTACACTGTGGATGGCACCATATGAGGGGACACTGTGGCTGGCACTGTATTTAGGCTACACTGTGGCTGGCACTGTTTGGGGGGTACACTGTGGCTGGCACCGTATGAGGGTACACTGTGGCTGGCACTGTTCGGGGGGTACACTGTGGCTGGCACCGTATGAGGGTACACTGTGGCTGGCACTGTATGGAGGCTACACTGTAGCTGGCACTGTATGTGGGATACACTGTGGTTGGCACCGTATGAGGGTACACTCTGGCTGGCACTATATGGGGGTGCACTGTGGTTGGCACCGCATGAGGGGACACTGTGGCTGGCACTGTATGAGGGTACACTGTGGCTGGCACTGTTCGGGGGTACACTGTGGCTGGCACTGTATGGAGGGTACACTATGGTTGGAACTGTAAGGGGGGTACACTGTAGCTGGCACTGTATGGAGGGTACACTATGGTTGGAACTGTAAGGGGGGTACACTGTAGCTGGCACTGTATGGGGGGACACTGTGGTTGGCACTGTATGAGGATACACTCTGGCTGGCACTGTATGGCAGAGTACACTGAGGCTGGCAGTTTGTGCCCATGTGTACCTCAGCACCTGGTATAGTTCCTCCCATGTTCCTTGTTGAACAATGTGACGTAATGACTGCGGGAATGACATCACAACAGATGCCACCTGCAGCTCCCCGGGGGGCAGGAGCCGTCGGGGTTGTGCCCGTGTAGACCTCCACCTGCAGGAACTGGAGGAGCGCAGTGCGCCCAGCTGGCGCAGCGTCTGCAATAGGTGCGCTGCTCCCGGACCTCCTGTCCTGCCCTATGTGCCCCTGCACCGGTGTCCTGCCCTCCGGTGTCCTCCTCCTCCTGCCCGGTGTCCCCCTGCACCGGTGTCCTCCTCCTCCTGCCCCCGGTGTCCTGCCCGGTGTCCCCCTGCACCGGTGTCCTGCCCTCCGGTGTCCTCCTCCTCCTGCCCCCGGTGTCCTGCCCTCCTGCCCGGTGTCCCCCTGCACCGGTGTCCTGCCCTCCTGCCCCCGGTGTCCTGCCCTCCTGCCCCCGGTGTCCCCCTCCTTCTGCCCCCGGTGTCCCCCTCCTTCTGCCCCCGGTGTCCTGCCCTCCTGCCCCCGGTGTCCTGCCCTCCTGCCCCCGGTGTCCTCCTCCTCCCCCTGCCCGGTGTCCTGCCCTTCTGCCCCCGGTGTCCCCCTCCTTCTGCCCCCGGTGTCCTCCTCCTTCTGCCCGGTGTCCTGCCCCCTGCCCGCCCCGTCCTTAGCGCCCCTTATGAATGGCAGGTTGCGCTCTCACTCCGGATCGCAGCATGGAGCTGAGCGCGGAGCAGCACCGCATCCCCCTGAGCGACGGCCACAGCATCCCGGTCCTGGGGCTGGGGACCTACTCCGCCCCCACCACGGTCAGTGCGATCCTACCCCGACTACCCCGTACTACCAGTGGCACTACTGTTATATTATGGGGACTATTATACCCCTGGCACTAGTATTATATTATGGGGACTACTGTTATATTATGGGGACTACTGTTATATTATGGGGACTACTATTATATTATGGGGACTACTATTATATTATGGGGACTATTATACCCCTGGCACTAGTATTATATTATGGGGACTACTATTATATTATGGGGAATACTGTTATATTATGGGGACTACTATTATATTATGGGGACTACTATTATATTATGGGGACTACTATTATATTATGGGGACTACTATTATATTATGGGGGCTACTGTTATATTATGGGGACTACTATTATATTATGGGCACTACTGTTATATTATGGGGACTATTATACCCCTGGCACTAGTATTATATTATGGGGACTACTGTTATATTATGGGGACTATTATACCCCTGGCACTACTGTTATATTATGGGGACTACTGTTATATTATGGGGACTACTATTATATTATGGGGACTACTATTATATTATGGGGACTATTATACCCCTGGCACTACTGTTATATTATGGGGACTACTGTTATATTATGGGGACTACTATTATATTATGGGGACTACTATTATATTATGGGGACTACTATTATATTATGGGGACTATTATACCCCTGGCACTACTGTTATATTATGGGGACTACTATTATATTATGGGGACTACTATTATATTATGGGGACTATTATACCCCTGGCACTACTGTTATATTATGGGGACTACTATTATATTATGGGGACTACTATTATATTATGGGGACTATTATACCCCTGGCACTACTGTTATATTATGGGGACTACTGTTATATTATGGTGACTACTGTTATATTATGGGGACTACTGTTATATTATGGGGACTATTATACCCCTGGCACTACTGTTATATTATGGGGACTACTGTTATATTATGGTGACTACTGTTATATTATGGGGAATACTGTTATATTATGGGGACTATTATACCACTGGCACTACTGTTATATTATGGGGACTACTGTTATATTATGGTGACTACTGTTATATTATGGGGAATACTGTTATATTATGGGGACTATTATACCACTGGCACTACTGTTATATTATGGGGACTACTGTTATATTATGGGGACTACTGTTATACCCCTGGCACTAGTATTATATTATGGGGACTACTGTTATATTATGGGGTCTATTATACCCCTGGCACTACTGTTATATTATGGGCACTACTATTATATTATGGTGACTACTATTATACCCCTGGCACTAGTACTATATATCTTGGCATTTCTCTTATACTGCTGGCACTAGAATTATAGTCTTGGCACTTCTCTTATACCCCTGGCACTACTATTATATTATTGGTACTACTATTATACCCCTGGCACTAGTACTGTATATCTTGGCATTTTTCTTATACTGCTGGCACTAGTAATATATTCTTGGCACTTCTCTTATACCCCTGGCACTACTATTATAGTCTTGGTATTACTATTATACCCCTGGCACTGCTATTGTAGTATTTGTACTTCTCTTATAACCCTGGCACTTGTATTATAGTCTTGGTACTTCTCTTATGCCCCTGGCACTAGTAATATATTCTTGGTGCTACTTTTATACCCCTGGCACTAGTATCATATTGTTGGTACTTCTCTTATACCCCTGGCACTTGTATTATAGTCTTTGTCCTTCTCTCATACCCCTGGCACTAGTAATATAGTCTTGGTACTATTATTATACCCCTGGCACTAGTATCATATTCTTGGTACTTCTCTTATACTCCTGGCACTTGTATTATAGTCTTTGTCCTTCTCTTATACCCCTGGCACTACTATTATATTCTTGGTACTTCTCTTATACCCCTGGCACTGGTATTATATTCTTGGTACTACAATTATACCCCTGGCACTAGTATGATATACTTGGTACTCCTATTATACCCCTGGCACTAGTATTATATTCTTGGTACTACTATTATACCCCTGGCACTAGTGTTATATTCGTGGTACCACTATTATACCCCTGGCACTAGTATTATAGCCTTGGTACTTCTCTTATACCCCTGGCACTAGTATGATATACTTGGTGCTACTATTATACCCCTGGCACTATTATAGCCTTGGTACTTCTCTTATACTCCTGGCACTAGTATCATATTATTGGTACTTCTCCTATACCCCTCGTTTACCCCTGGCACTAGTACTATATATCTTGGCATTTCTCTTATACTGCTGGCACTAGAATTATAGTCTTGGCACTTCTCTTATATCCCTGGCACTAGTATTATATTATGGGGACTACTATTATATTATTGGTACTACTATTATAGTCTTGGTACTACCATTTTTATCCCTGGCACTAGTATTATATTCTTGGTACTATTATTATACCCCTGACACTGCTATTGTAGTCTTGGTATTACTATTATATCCCTGGCACTAGTATTATATTCTTGGTACTACTATTATACCCCTGACACTGCTATTGTAGTCTTTGTACTTCTCTTATAACCCTGGCACTAGTATTATACTCTGGGCACTTCTCTTATACCCCTGGCACTACTATTATAGTCTTGGTACTTCTCTTATACCCATGGCACTAGTATCATATTGTTGGTACTTCTCTTATACCCCTGGCACTTGTATTATAGTCTTTGTCCTTCTATCATACCCCTGGCACTAGTAATATAGTCTTGGTACTACTTTTATACCCCCGGCACTAGTATCATATTCTTGGTACTTCTCTTATACCCCTGGCACTAGTATTATAGCCTTGGTACTTCTCTTATACTGCTGGCACTAGTAATATAGTCTTGGTACTTCTCTTATACCCCTGACACTAGTATTATATTCTTGGCACTTCTCTTATACCCCTGACACTAGTATTATATTCTTGGTACCACTATTATACCCCTGACACTAGTATTATATTCTTGGCACTTCTCTTATACCCCTGACACTAGTATTATATTCCTGGCACTTCTCTTATACCCCTGACACTAGTATTATATTCTTGGTACTACTATTATACCCCTGACACTAGTATTATATACTTGGTACCACTATTATACCCCTGGCACTAGTATTATATTCTTGGCACTTCTCTTATACCCCTGGCACTAGTATTATATTCTTGGTACTTCTCGTATACCCCTGGCACTAGTATTATAGCCTTGGTACTTCTCTTATACTGGTGGCACTAGTAATATAGTCTTGGTACTTCTCTTATACCCCTGGCACTAGTATTATATTCTTGGCACTTCTCTTATACCCCTCGCACTAGTATTATATACTTGGTACTACTATTATACCCCTGACACTAGTATTATATACTGGGTACCACTATTATACCCTTGGCACTAGTATTATATTATTGGCACTTCTCTTATACCCCTGGCACTAGTATTATATTCTTGGTACTTCTCTTATACCCCTGGCACTAGTATTATATTCTTGGTACCACTATTATACCCCTGGCACTAGTATTATATTCTTGGTACTTCTCTTATACCCCTGACACTAGTATTATAGTCTTGGTACTTCTCTTATACCCCTGGCACTAGTATGATATACTTGGTACTACTATTATACCCGTGGCACTACTATTATATTCTTGGTACTTCTCTTATACCCCTGGCACTAGTAATATATTCTTGGTACTACTATTATACCCCTGGCACTAGTATCATATTCTTGGTACTTATTTTATACCCCTCACACTAGTGTTATATTCTTGGTACTTCTCTTATGCCCCTGGCACTAGTATTATATTCTTCGTACTTCTCTTATACTCCTGACACTAAGTATTATAGTCTTGGTACTTCTCTTATGCCCCTGGCACTAGTATGATATACTTGGTACTACTATTATACCCGTGGCACTAGTATTATATTCTTGGTACTTCTCTTATACCCCTGGCACTAGTAATATATTCTTGGTACTACTATTATACCCCTGGCACTAGTATCATATTCTTGGTACTTATTTTATACCCCTCACACTAGTGTTATATTCTTGGTACTTCTCTTATGCCCCTGGCACTAGTATTATATTCTTCGTACTTCTCTTATACTCCTGACACTAAGTATTATAGTCTTGGTACTTCTCTTATACCCCTGGCACCAGTATGATATACTTGGTACTACTATTATACCCCTGGCACTAGTAATATATTCTTGGTACCACTATTATCCCCCTGGCACTAGTATTATATTCTTGGCACTTCTCTTATCCCCCTGGCACTAGTATGATATACTTGGTACTACTATTATACCCCTGGCACCAGTATTATATTCTTGGTACCACTAATATACCCCTGGCACTACTATTATATTCTTGGTACTTCTCTTATACCCCTGGCACTAGTATAATATTATTGGTACTTCTCTTATTCCCCTGGCACTAGTATTATATTCTTGGCACTTCTCTTATACTCCTGACACTAGTATTATATTCTTGGCACTTCTCTTATACCCCTGGCACTGGTGTTATATTCTTGGTACTACTATTATACCCCTGGCACTAGTATCATATTCTTGGTACTTATTTTATACCCCTGGCACTTGTATTATAGTTTTTGTACTCCTCTTATACCCCTGACACTAGTATCATATTCTTGGTACTTCTCTTATACCCCTAGCACTAGTATTATATTCTTGGCACTTCTCCTATACCCCTGGCACTAGTATTATATACTTGGTACTACTATTATACCCCTGGCACTAGTATTATATTCTTGGTGCTACTTTTATACCCCTGGCAGTAGTATTAGATTATTGGTACTACTATTATACCCCTGGCACTTGTGTTATAGTTTTTGTACTTCTCTTATACCCCTGGCACTAG
The DNA here is from genome assembly GCF_035609145.1 of Eleutherodactylus coqui. Classification (NCBI taxonomy): domain Eukaryota; kingdom Metazoa; phylum Chordata; class Amphibia; order Anura; family Eleutherodactylidae; genus Eleutherodactylus; species Eleutherodactylus coqui. The sequence goes on from NC_089838.1 coordinate 1,408,998, forward strand.
TATTATATTCTTGGTACTTCTCTTATACCACTGGCACTAGAATGATATACTTGGTACTACTGTTATACCCCTGGCACTAGTATTATATTATTGGTACTTCTCGTATACCCCTGGAACTAGTATTATAGCCTTGGTACTTCTCTTATTCCCCTGGCACTAGTATGATATACTTGATACTACTATTATACCCCTGGCACTGGTATTACATTCTTGGCACTTCTCTTATCCCCCTGGCACTAGTATTATATACTTGGTACTACTATTATACCCCTGGTACTAGTATTATATTCTTGGTACCACTAATATACCCCTGGCACTACTATCATATTATTGGTACTTCTCTTATACCCCTGACACTAGTATTATAGACTTGGTACTTCTCTTTTACCCCTGGCACTAGTATTATAGACTTGATACTACTATTATACCCCTGACACTAGTATTATAGTCTTGGTACTTCTCATATACCCCTGGCACTAGTATTATAGACTTGGTACTTCTCTTTTACCCCTGGCACTAGTATTATAGACTTGGTACTTCTCTTTTACCCCTGGCACTAGTATTATATTCTTGATACTACTATTATACCCCTGGCACTGGTATTACATTCTTGGCACTTCTCTTATCCCCCTGGCACTAGTATTATATACTTGGTACTACTATTATACCCCTGGCACTAGTATTATATTCTTGGTACCACTATTATACCCCTGGCACTACTATCATATTATTGGTACTTCTCTTATACCCCTGACACTAGTATTATATTATTGGTACTTCTCATATACCCCTGGCACTAGTATTATAGACTTGGTACTTCTCTTTTACCCCTGGCACTAGTATTATATTCTTGATACTACTATTATACCCCTTGTACTACTATTAGATTTACATCTACTCTCTACCCCAATACTATTTTACTAATATAATTAATCCATTGCTTCTGTAATAATCCTAATACTCCTATTATATATGCCTTCTCACTGGAATAACCACATTATTATTATTAGACCTAACTCCTATTAATACTGAAATATCCCCCTGCTTTGGCTATAGTAACCCTATACCCCAGTACTATTATAAGACCCCTGGCACTAGTATTATTTTCCTGATATTACTATTATACAACGGTATTGTTAATATACCCCTGGTACTATTAGTATACTACTGGTACTACTATTATACTCCTAGTACTACTATTATATGTCTGGTAGTTCTATTGTACCTCTAATACTTGTATTATACTACTGCTATTACTTTTAAACCACTGGTACTACTATTATACCCCTGGTGCTAGCACTATAGTACTATTATGCACTTGGTACTAGTATTATACCCCTGGTACTACTATTATACCGCTAGTGCTAGCACTATAGTACTATTATGCACTTGGTACTAGTATTATACTCCTGGTACTACTATTATACCCCTGGTGCTAGCACTATAGTACTATTATGCACTTGGTTCTAGTATTATACCCCTGGTACTACTATTATACCCCTGGTGCTAGCACTATAGTACTATTATGCACTTGGTACTAGTATTATACTCCTGGTACTACTATTATACCCCTGGTGCTAGCACTATAGTACTACTATTTTGCACTTGGTACTAGTATTATACCCCTGGTACTACTATTGAACTTGTGATGCTAGTATTACACTCCTAATATTACTGTTAAACCACTGGTAGTACTATTATGCCCCTGTTGCTATACCATACCTCTGGTACTATACACCTAGTACTAGTATTACACCCCAGGTACTAGTATTATTTCCCTAGTACTACTTTTAAACTCCTGGTACTAGTGTTATATTTACTTCTACTCTCTACCCCAATACTCTTTTACTCCTCTAACTACCCCATTCCTTCTGTAATAACCCTAATACGCCTATTATATGTCACATTAGTACTTTATTACCCCTATTATTAGTATAATATCCGCTGGTTCTGCTTTAATTACACAATGACTACTCTAATACCATTTCTACTATGGTTTTACTCCTTGTACATTTCTAACATCGTCTTGCTGCTATAGTAACCCTCATATTCTCCGCACACCCTTATTACTCTTATAGGAAACCTATTGTTTCCATCATACACTTTATGCTATTACACTATACAGGTTACTCATGTAATACCCCTTTTGCAGGTATGTTATCCCTAGTCTTAAAAATGTCATAGTACTCTTATTGTTGCTATAGCCTGATCACTGTATATTACCCCAAGTACTGCCAGTATATTCGTATTACTCCTATAATAACTCTGCTTTTGCTGTACTGTACATACCATATTATACCTATAATAACCCTGCCTGCGCTGTGATAACCATATTAGTGGCTACAATATCCCTATTACCATATTGTAAGTATTATTCCTAAAATACCCCTACTTGTGCTATAATAACCATATTAATCTAGTAATATCCCTATAATAGCTCATACTTATTACACCTATAATAACCCTACTAATGCAATAACATAGCTATTACGCCTCTACCAGCACTGGAATATACTTGTAACAATGATACTTATTACACCTATAATAATACTACTAGTATTGTAATATCCAGATTACTCCCATATTACCCTGGCTAGTGCTTTAATATCCGTACTACTCCTATATTAACCCTACTAGTGCTGTAATATACTTGTATAATAACTACTAGTGTGGAAATCCTAATTTTCCCAGCATGCTGTTTTTATATATCGCTGGTCTGAATGAACACATTGGATTTGTGCCCAATGTATATACGCGGCTAATTAGCTGCAAGGATAAAAATGGCAGCACGTTGTGTCCTGTGGGGTTTCCTTGGAACGTCTCGCCGTTGGTTTCCATTGGATCTTAGAGAACATGCGGGTGCGATGAGATCAGCGGGAAGCCCTTGTGGTCTCCTTGGTGCAGGAAGCACGCGGCTGAGGATCGCAGTCTTGTGGAAGTGATGCCGAGTGTTTTTGAATGAAAAACACCGTACATTGGCGTAAATATCGCACGTTGGCAATCGCGATAGAAACCCGTCCCGCCATGGTGCCCACCGTGTGCATGTAGCCTTACTGGTGTAATAACCTTCCTAGTGCTGTGATATCCCTGTAACTCCTAGAATACCCCTACCTGTGCGGATATACCTGTTAGGCCGTATTCAGCTGAAGGTCGCGCCGCGTGCCGCCTGGGATCCCAGCGCTTTCATTCACAGGAGTGAAAAAATCCTGACATCAAAAAGTCAAAAAGAGAACTTGGGCGACTTTTATCTTCAATGATTTTTACGCTGCGTGCATATATAGGTGGAGGAGAAGGGGGACAAGGGACGCCTGCTCTTGGGATTGGTGGGGGTCTCATTGGTGAGCCCCCCCACTGATAAGACTTGGGTAGATCTTGGTGCATTAAGCAGTATATGGTGATGTTACAGCGCTGTATGAAGGTATTTGAGTACTGCATGGCGTTATTAGTCATTGTATGCTGATATTACAGCAATGTATCGGGGGATTTGGTCGCGGTTTGGGGGGATTTGGGTATAATGTTGTGGTGACATTTGAACACTGTATGGTGATACTTGAAGATTGCATGGTGATACTTGAGCCCTGTGGGGGGGTATTTGGCCGCTGTATTGTGGTATTTGAGCGCTATATGGTGATATTTGAACCTGATGGCATTTGGTCACTGCATGGCGGTATTTTCTAGTACGGTATGGTGGTATTTGTTCACTGTATGGTGGTGGAGGCACTGGGTACTGTTGTATCTTGATGCCACCAGAAGCTCGGGGTGTGACAGGGCTTAGATAGAAGAACGCCCCTGCCGATTGGCTGACAACCCAGCACAGCTCAGAGGGACAACAGCAGCATGGAACGAGTTTTGCCTAGGATGGAGGGTTAGGGTTAGAGGTAGTTTCAGTGTTAGGCTTACATTATTAGCTGTGAATGGTTCCATGTGAGTGCCACACAGCATTTTCATGGAAGCATTGACACCTAATAATGTAAGCCTAACTGTGAAACTAACCCTAACCCACCATCCCTGGCACAAGTCTCCCCCCTCCCCCCTACAAGGCCTAACATCCATACTCTGCGCTCCATCGGCCAATGGCACCTGTCAGCATCGGTGCCGCTGGAGTGTGGGGGGGATGCAGCCGCTGATGGCTACTCCGCTCCCCATGGTCCTCTTGGCAGCGGCGCCCGTGACAGCTGCTGTAGGTAGTAGAGACAGGGGAGAGGAGTTTCCATCAGCGGCCACCTCCACAGTGCCATAACATCAGAGGCCAGCCTTACCGGTGACGGGCCCCCAGCCAATCAGAAGCTGGGGGCTTTACTAAATGTTCACACAGCTGTATTATGTCTCCACCCCTTACTTCCGGTGGTGACATGCTGTATAGCATTATTAGGCAGTTGTATACAACCATTATTTGACAAAGGTATAGCACTGTAATTAGAACACCACCCGGTATGACACTAATATATACGCACTATATGGTCTAGCTATTTGTATACTGCATTACAGTACACCATATGAAGTTGGGGCGGGCTGAACATGTGCGCTGAGTGGCAGGAGGACTCTAACAAGCCACTCTGCCTTGGCTGGGGTATTTAGATGCAGGGCTTGGGTAATGAATGGAGCTTTCTTGATACCCATTTGGCCGACATATGTCTATGTAGGACTACCAACCTTCTGATACTAAAATACGCCTCTCCCAAGCACAGTTAGGAACTTGTCCCAGCCAGGACTCTCTTCTAGGACAATATATGGTCAATATGAAGCTAGGCCAGCAGTTACTGTCCGCCAATCTCCCCTCCCCCCAGGTCACACTAGTTGCCAGTTCTCCACTGGAACCACCGCACACGAGGCGTTCTGGTTAATGAATACCGTCTCTGTATGGGGCTGAGTCATATCTCAGCTCTGTGTAAATGAGATGTGACAGAAGCATCCAGCACCGCGGCCATAAAACTACCCAGATATCCCCCCATAATCTCACCTGGACGGCTAAACCCCCTGATCAGTGCAGACAAACAGATTACCTGCGCCCAACCTGGCTGCGCCTCCTCTAATCCATTCAAGGAGAAAATATCACTGTCGCATTTTTTTTCAATTAACCCCTTTGAGGAGCAGCTAAAAATTTCAATTCTTACGACTTTCAACTTTTATGGATCTGGTGGTTTAACCCTTTAATGCCTCGTGTGTATTCCATCTTAAGGGCCAAGGAACTTTTTTTCCCTTGTTGCCTTTCATGAGCCAGAATTTTTTGATTTTTCCATTGATATAGCTGTGTGACGGCTCGCCTTATGCGGAATAGGTTGTAGGTTTCCTTTGCACCATTTTAAAGTACATACACTCTTTCTCAATAAGAACACCCCGACCTGCGGAAGAAGTTGTCGTTTTGCTGTAAAACCCGTCCAGTTCCATCTCAGGCAAATTCGTAAATGATGAGAGTTGTGGTGATTAGATGGACGGTCTTGTCCCCGGAGACCCTAAAAGTGGTCCACCCCTTGGCCTATAAGAGGCTCTCGGACGCTCCTTGTGTGTGGTGACCACTTCTTCCGCTTGTAGATCTTGTTGGCCACTAGACGCCTCTACGACACAGAGAAGAGATTTCACCATGTTACCAGAGGGGGGCGCATTATTGGGATGTGAGAAGCTGGTCGTATCGATGAATTGCCCCTGACCAGCCATTCTGTCCAGACGGCTAGGAGGTGTTGGGACCAGTGGATGGGGGCACACAAAGTGACTGGGCACAGGACGCCCCCTACAGACCACCTGTAGAGAGAACCGTCTGACCAGACTGTTAAGAGCTGTTGGGACCAGTGGATGTGCGAGGACACACAAGGTGACCAGGCTCAAGACGCCCCCTACAGACCACCAGTAGAGAGGAGTGCCTGACCACACTGTTAGGGGGGATTGGGACCAGTGGTTGAGGGCATACAAGGTGATCGAGCTCAGGATGCCCCCTACAGACCAACAGTAGAGAGGAACATCTGACCAGACTGTTAGTAGGTGTTTGGACCAGTGGATGGGGGCACACAAGGTGACCAGGCTCAGGACGCCCCCTACAGACCACCAGTAAAGAGGAGCATCTGACCAGACTGTTAGGAGGTGTTGAGACCAGCAAATGTGTCAGGCCACACAAGCAGAGACCAAAAGTAGAGAGAAGCGTGTGACCAGACTATTAAGAGCTGTTGGGACCAGTGGATGTGAGAGGGCAGACAAGGTGACCAGGCTCAGGACGCTCCCTACACACCACCAGTAGTGGGGAGCGTCTGACCAGACTGTTAGGGGGGATTGTGACCAGTGGATGAGGGCACACAAGGTGATCGAGCTTAGGATGCCCCCTACAAACCAACAGTAGAGAGGAACGTCTGACCAGACTGCTAGTAGGTGTTAGGACCAGTGGATGAGGGCACACAAGGTGACTGGGCTCAGGACGCCCCCTACAGACAGCCAGTAGAGAGGAGCGTCTGTCCAGACTGTTAGGAGGTGTTAGGACCAGTGGATGAGGGCACACAAGGTGACCGGGCTCAGGACGCCCCCTACAGACAGCCAGTAGAGAGGAGCGTCTGTCCAGACTGTTAGGAGGTGTTGGGACCAGTGAATGTGTGAGAGCACACAAGGTGACCGGGCTCAGGACGCCCACTACAGACCACCAGTAGAGAGGAGCGTCGGACCAGACTGTTAGGGGGTATTGGGACCAGTGGATGGGGGCACACAAGGTGACCGGGCTCAGGACGCCCCCTACAGACCACCAGTAGAGGAGCGTCGGACCAGACTGTTAGGGGGTATTGGGACCAGTGGACGTGTGAGGGCATACAAGGTGATGGGGCTAAGGACCTGCACACAGTGCCACCATTGTCTATAGAGTCTTGTGATCTATTGTCTAATTAATCATGCAAATCTATCATCATTGTCTTAAGCCTGACCTGGAGCCTCCTGTATACTTGGAGCTGGGTGCTGCCATTGTTTTAAGAATCAGTTTTGTTTGTCTGATCTGGTTAATGGTCAATTCGGTTTGCGGCCTTTTTCCAACACACAACCCTATGGATTGATATTTGCATCTATTCAAGCAGTAGATCCTACTAGTATAAAGGACGGGGGAGGGGTTGGGGGGTTAGAAGCATGTTGGACCTGTGATGGGGGACGCCCGTTTAGAATGCGGTTCCCAAGAGGCCCCCTGTTCTCTGACTTTTTGCCATTGCTTCTAAGGTAATGCACAAAGCACATAAGTATACTTAGGCTGGGTTCACACGCTGCGGTTTTGCCGTGGAATTTCACCGCGGCAAATTTGCCTGCGTCCGCTAATCCCGGGATTAGCCAGCAATGTGGCTAATCCTCCGAAATCTTGTCCACACGGGACGATGAATCCATCGCTGCAATGCCGGCAGAGGCCGGCGTTGCGGCGCGAATTCGCTGGCTACAGCATGTCCATTCTTTTTCTTCCCGCTGCAGCCTTGCTTTCCTCTATGGGAGTGCCAGTGCCGCGGGTTTTGAAGCACCGCTTTCCTGGCGGAAATCTCACGGTTTTTCGCTGCGGCCAAACCGCGAAATTTCTGCTGGGCATACGCAGTGTGGGAAGCCAGCTTTAAGGCTCTTAGTGATGTGAGTATTGATTTAACCGTTGATTTAGAATTGTTTACAAAACGTTTATGCAATATCAACTATTTTTATGTAACTTAGTTTTATTATCATAATTATCATTTGTATTAATAAACTTTGTTGTATCCACCCACTTGTCCTTCTTTAAAGCCGTCTCTGAACTAGTGGTTTTCCAGTTGGCAAAACAGGGGACACAAGGTGACCGGGTTCAGGACGCCTCCTACAGACCACCAGTAGAGAGGAACATCTGACCAGACTGTTAGGAGGTGTTGAGACCAGTGAATGGGGGCACACAAGGTGACCGGGCTCAGGACGCCCCCTACAGACCACCAGTGAGGAGAACCGTCTGACCAGACTGTTAGGAGGTGTTCGGACCAGTGGATGTGTGAGGGCACACAAGGTGACTGGGCTCAGGACGTCCCCTACAGATCACCAGTAGAGAGGATTGTCTGACCAGACTGTTAGGAGGTGTTGGGACCAGTGGATGGGGGCACACAAGGTGACCGGGCTCAGAACGTCCCCTACAGACCACCAGTAAAGAGGAGCATCTGACCAGACTGTTAGGAGGTGTTCGGACCAGTGGATGTGTGAGGGCACACAAGGCGACCGGGCTCAGGACGCCCCCTACAGACCACCAGTAAAGAGGAGCATCTGACCAGACTGTTAGGAGGTGTTCGGACCAGTGGATGTGTGAGGGCACACAAGGCGACCGGGCTCAGGACGTCCCCTACAGACCACCAGTAAAGAGGAGCATCTGACCAGACTGTTAGGAGGTGTTCGGACCAGTGGATGTGTGAGGGCACACAAGGCGACCGGGCTCAGGACGTCCCCTACAGACCACCAGTAGAGAGGAGCATCTGACCAGACTGTTAGGAGGTGTTGGGACCAGTGGATGGGGGCACACAAGGTGACCGGGCTCAGGACGTCCCCTACAGACCACCAGTAGAGAGGAGCATCTGACCAGACTGTTAGGAGGTGTTGGGACCAGTGGATGAGGGCACACAAGGTGACCGGGCTCAGGATGCTCCCTACAGACCACCAGTAGAGAGGAGCATCTGACCAGACTGTTAGGAGGTGTTGGAACCAGTGGATGGGGGCACACAAGGTGACCGGGCTCAGGACGCCCCCTACAGACCACCAGTAGAGAGGACTGTCTGACCGAACTGTTAGGAGGTGTTGGGACCAGTGGATGGGGGCACACAAGGTGACCAGGCTCAGGATGCCCTCTACAGCCCACCAGTAGAGAGGAACATCTGACCAGACTGTTAGGAGGTGTTCAGACCAGTGGATGTGTGAGGGCACACAAGGTGATGGGGCTCAGGACGTCCCCTACAGACCACCAGTAGAGAGGAGCGTCTGACCAGACTGTTAGGAGGTGGTGGGACCAGTGGATGGGGGCACACAAGATAACCAGGCTCAGGACGCCCCCTACAGACCACCAGTAGAGAGGACTGTCTGACCGAACTGTTAGGAGGTGTTGGGACCAGTGGATGGGGGCACACAAGGTGACCAGGCTCAGGATGCCCTCTACAGCCCACCAGTAGAGAGGAACATCTGACCAGACTGTTAGGAGGTGTTCGGACCAGTGGATGTATAATGGCACACAAGGCGACCGGGCTCAGGACGCCCCCTACAGACCACCAGTAGAGAGGAGCGTCTGACCACACTGTTAGGAAGTACTGGGACCAGTGGATGTGTGAGGGCACACAAGGTGATGGGGCTCAGGACGCCCCCTAGAGACCACCAGTAGAGAGGAGTGTCTGACCAGACTGTTAGGAGGTGTTGGGACCAGTGGATGTGTGAGGGCACACAAGGTGATGGGTCTCAGGACGCCCCCTACAGACCACCAGTAGAGAGGAGTGTTTGTATGTTCGCCAAGCATGAGAAGCTCCAAATGTTTTGTTGCCCCCATCCAGAGACAGGGGGCGCCATTGTTACACCACTCTGTCTGCCAGAACCATTCCCAGGCACTTGGCAGAAGGACATTTGTCCTCCCGACCCCCATTACATGTACGGCCTCTGCCCCCCATCGTCGCCGCCGTTTGCAGTGATGTTGTGAACGATGACACTAGATGCTACGGAGGAACCGGGTGTCCTCAGCAATGAATCCAGGTTTAGTTTGGGCACTGACGACGGCCGTGTTCGTGTCTGGAGACCTCGGGATGACACCTCAATCATGGCTTTGTTGTTGAGCGGCACACTGCCCCCTGCTGGTGTGATGGTCTGGGGGGTCACCGTATACAACAGTCAGTCCCGCTTAGTGGTGGTACGAGGACAATGACTGCTCAGAACATCCTGTGCAGCACCTCAGAGGAGTGATAGCCCGGACACCTGACATATATGGGGAGCTGGGAGGGTTAAGTGTTGGCTTGTCACGGCGGCACTTACCAGCTCCATTCCCGGAGGGATGACACGCAGCCAACGCCATAGTGTATCTGCAGACCACTAAAGACGCCCCTAGGATAGGGAATACCAATAAACAGAAGGATGGGGGTAGTAGTTGTCACGGGTGACGCCACCGTTCCTACACAACGGTATGCTACACAGCGGGGAATAATCACAGACACAGATTTCTACTACCTCGGGTCCCCAGGAACGGTTAGGGCCCGGTATGAACTTTACCTAAAATTACTTACAGCAAACAATTATTACACGGCACCTTAGGTCCATTCTTCACAGAGAGATCAGAGGTCAGGGGGGAAACTCAGGATGACAGCGGTACCACAGTCTATGTTATCTGTACGGTACCGCTCCTGGACTGGGAGCACTCCGGAGGAGGATGGGGGTGGGGGTCACTCCACAAACACTCTGGCCACAATTAATTGACTTTTAGTTTTGGCACCCCACTTTTTGAGATGTGTGGGTGTAACTTAGTAGCAAACTTCTACACGGTGATCCTGGCTGCCGCGTAGGAAAACTGCATTGTACCTCTGCACTGGTCTTGTCTTACAGAATAACTTACTACGGCTCGCTCTCTGATCTGGGGCTCACTACATTCACATCCAGACTTCACTTGCTATGGGATATCTCTCCTCCTCTTCCATCTTCACCACAAGAAAGCTGAAGGCGCTTCCATGTGGCTCTGTGTTTGGTGGCACTGAGGTAGCAGACATGATGGAAGACCCTTGCCTGCTCTCAATCCCTCCTATTTATACCCTCACTCACACCACCAGACAGGACAGACCGATACATTAAAGGCTCATTTAGACAACGATTTTCTCTCAAAAATCACTCAAAGCCGTCGTTTGAGAGATAATCGGTGTCTAACAACACGGACATGCTGCAGTTTTCGTTAAGCCATCGCTCATCGTTGTGTTTCAGCATGCTGGAGGACAATGATGAGCCTTATTAGGAGTTCACAGCGGGATACAGCTGATACTATTGTTTCAGCTGTATCCCACACCCTGAAGACAGGTGGGGTATGAAAAACACAGCTCTCCTGCTGTGTTCTGCATCCGCCGCTCGGAGCGCTCAGCAGTATAACAGCCGGGCGCTCCGAGAACAGCTGGATGCAGAAGACAAGCCGCCCTGCTGGTCTTCTGCATTTCCCGCTCGGAGGGCAAAGTGATCAGTCTATGTTTGAGCGATCACCTTAAGCTTCAAGGCACACAACGATTATAGCTCAAAAGACATACTTTGAGCGATGATCCTTGTGTCTAGACCAGGCTTTACAGGCAGGCAATGATTTTGTTGGAGTTAACCTCTCATGCGCCGCAGCTGTGCAACACACACACTGATATGACAGGACAAGCCCTGCACAGAGCATCTACATAGGACAAACATGTATGACATTTATGGAGGGACCAGGATGGGGTTCTGGGACACTATGTCCTGCAGCCACATGTGTTCCTCTCATGGCGGCCTCCAGCAGGATAATGCCCGGCCGCACACACAAGGGGGTCCCAGGAGCCCCCACATCATGGTCACACTGCCGTGGCCGCCCGGTCACCAGATTTATGACCAGTAGAACATGTATGGGACCATCTGGGATGCTAATTTCCACAGCCTACGAGACTACACGGTCCACAGGCTCAGTGAGAGCAAATGTAAAACAATATGTAGAGGATACCATATGGAAGCTGTATGCCTCCAGGCCCCCATATCACATCATGCATCTAAGCTAGAGGCAACCCAACAGGGTACTAGAGCCGCCAGGCCCCCATATCACATCATGCATCTAAGCTAGAGGCGGCCCAACAGGGTACTAGAGCCTCCATGTCCAGCTGTATCACATCTTGCATCTAAGCTAGAGGCGGTACAGCACGGTACTAGAGCCTCCAGGCCCGCCCGTATCACATCTTGTATCCAATCTAGAGGTGGTACATCAGGGTACTAGAGCCTCCATGCCCCCCATATCACATCTTGTATCCAAGCTAGAGGCGGTACAACAGGGTACTAGAGCCTCCATGCCCCCATGTCACATCTTGTATCCAAGCTAGAGGTGGTACAACAGGGTACTAGAGCCTCAGTGCTCCCATGTCACATCTTGTATCCAAGCTAGAGGCGGTACAACAGGGTACTAGAGCCACCATGCCCTGTATCACATCGTGTATCCAATCTAGAGGCAGTACAACAGGGTACTAGAGCCGCCAGGCCCCCATATCACATCATGCATCTAAGCTAGAGACAGCCCAACAGGGTACTAGAGCCTCCAGGCCCCCATATCACATCATGCATCTAAGCTAGAGGCGGCCCAACAGGGTACTAGAGCCTCCATGTCCAGCTGTATCACATCTTGCATCTAAGCTAGAGGCGGTACAGCACGGTACTAGAGCCTCCAGGCCCGCCCGTATCACATCTTGTATCCAATCTAGAGGTGGTACATCAGGGTACTAGAGCCTCCATGCCCCCCATATCACATCTTGTATCCAAGCTAGAGGCGGTACAACAGGGTACTAGAGCCTCCATGCCCCCATGTCACATCTTGTATCCAAGCTAGAGGTGGTACAACAGGGTACTAGAGCCTCAGTGCTCCCATGTCACATCTTGTATCCAAGCTAGAGGCGGTACAACAGGGTACTAGAGCCACCATGCCCTGTATCACATCGTGTATCCAATCTAGAGGCAGTACAACAGGGCACTAGAGCCTCCATGCCCACCTGTATCACATCTTGTATCCAAGCTAGAGGAGGTACAACAGGGTCCTAGAGCCTCCAATGTCCCACGTATCACATCTTGTATCTAAGCTAGAGGCGGCACAACAGGGTACTAGAGCCTTCATGCTGCCCGTATCACATCTTGTATCCAAGGTGGAGTCTTTCTGTTTCTCTTACACAATGGCGCTGGAACTGGTCGCCCGCTGTTATACCATCCGTGCGGAGGAACGGCGAGTTGTGGGTTCGGACACGTTAGTCGGCGCTCCAGCGTTGTATCAGCTGACCTGCAGCCTGTTGGATGAGCGGTCGGTGATTTTATGCTGCACTCCGGGTTCACGCCGATAATTACCATGCAGGGAAGGGCCAATGGAGAGCGGGCCGGGGCTCTAATACAGGGGCCCGTCAGCATATAATACTATGAGTGTGCAGTCCCGATCTCGTCAGATCGTCCTGCATTGCTGCTGCAGCTCTGGATGAGCAGTGTGGCTCTCGCGGACAGCTCTGGGGGCCGGATTAATGAGTGACTTGGGAGTCATCTTCCATTCTGTATGTTTTCTTCTGCCAGGAACATGCTGAACCTCCTCCAGGCCTTCCGATAATAATGGGTCGGGAAGACAAATATGCGCCGTCCTACATTTATGTTTGTGTTCATGGAAACTGGCAGCGCTTCCATCGTGCTCAAGGAATTCCTCAAAGTCTGAAGAGACGCGCTGCGCAAACAGGACACTTAAGCCGCGGGGACAGCAGATCCTGTGTAACCGCGTTCAGGAGCACCGCAGCCTTTAAAGAGGAATGATCCCATTACAGCGGAGTCCGCGACACGCTGCGGGGGGGATGAAGGTCTGCCATTGGAGCAGCTGGGGGGGATGAAGGTCTGCCATTGGAGCAGCTGGATACGGGACGGCTTCCAAAATGTACATTACCGTTTCTCCAAGACTAGGGGATGGCGTCATACAAGGCTGATCCTCTGCTTTATGTCAGCTGTATGACACATCCAGCTAACTGCACCTGCCACTAGGGGGAGCTCACTGCATACAGATATATACAGCCACCACTAGGGGGAGCTCACTACATACAGATATATATAGCCACCACTAGGGGGAGCTCACTACATACAGATATATACAGCCACCACTAGGGAGAGCTCACTACATACAGATATATACAGCCACCACTAGAGGGAGCTCACTGCATACAGATATATACAGCCACCACTAGGGAGAGCTCACTACATACAGATATATACAGCCACCACTAGGGAGAGCTCACTGCATACAGATATATACAGCCACCACTAGGGGGAGCTCACTACATACAGATATATACAGCCACCATTAGGGGGAGCTCGCTAAATACAGATATATATAGCCACCACTAGGGGGAGCTCACTACATACAGATATATACAGCCACCACTAGGGAGAGCTCACTACATAGATATATATAAAGCCACCACTAGGGGGAGCTCACTACATACAGATATATATAGCCACCACTAGGGGGAGCTCATTACGTACAGATATATACAGCCACAACTAGGGAGAGCTCACTACATACAGATATGTGCAACCACCACTAGGGGGAGCTCACTACATACAGATATATGCAGCCACCACTAGGGGGAGCTTACTACATACAGATATATACAGCCACCACTAGAGGGAGCTCACTACATACAGATGTATACAGCCACCACTAGGGGGAGCTTACTACATACAGATATGTGCAACCACCCCTAGGGGGAGCTCACTACATACAGATATATACAGCCACCACTAGGGGGAGCTTACTACATACAGATATATACAGCCACCACTAGAAAGAGCTCACTACATACAGATATATACAGCCACCACTAGAGGGAGCTCACTACATACAGATGTATACAGCCGCCACTAGAGGGAGCTCATAACATACACATATATACAGCCACCACTAGGGGGAGCTCACTGCATACAGATATATACAGCCACCACTAGGGGGAGCTCACTGCATACAGATATATACAGCCACCACTAGGAGGAGCTCACTGCATACAGAAATATACAGCCACCACTAGAGGGAGCTCACTACATACAGATATATACAGCCACCACTAGGGGGAGCTCACTACATACAGATAGATACAGCCACCACTAGGGGGAGCTCACTGCATACAGATATATACAGCCACCATTAGGGAGAGCTCACTAAAAACTGATATATACACCCACCACTAGAGGCAGCTCACTACATACAGATATATACAGCCACCACTAGGGGGAGCTCACTGCATACTGATATATACAGCCACCACTAGGGGGAGCTCACTACATACAGATATATACAGCCACGACTAGGGGGAGCACACTGCATACAGATATATACAGCCACCAGTAAGCGGAGCTCACTGCATACAGATATATACAGCCACAACTAGGGGGAGCGCACTACATACAGATATATACAGCCACCACTAGGGGGAGCTCACTACATACAGACATATACAGCTAGCACTAGGGGGAGCTCACTACATACAGATATATACAGCGACCACAAGGGGGAGCTCACTACATACAGATATATACAGCCACCACTAGGGGGAGCTCACTGCATATAGATATATACAGCCACCACTAGGGGGAGCTCCCTACGTACAGATATATACAGCCACCACTAGAGGGAGCTCACTACGTACAGATATATTGTGGTGGCTGTATATATCTGTATGTAGTGAGCTCCTCCTAGTGGTGTCTGTATATATCTGTTTGTAGTGAGCTCCCCCTAGTGGTGGCTGTATATATCTGTATGTAGTGAGCTCCTCCTAGTGGTGTCTGTAAATATCTGTATGTAGTGAGCGCCCTCTAGTGGTGGCTGTATATATCTGTATGTAGTGAACGCCCTCTAGTGGTGGCTGCATATATCTGTATGGAGTGAGCGCCCTCTAGTGGTGGCTGTATATATCTGTATGTAGTGAGCGCCCTCTAGTGGTGGCTGTATATATCAGTATGTAGTGAGCGCCCTCTAGTGGTGGCTGTATATATCTGCATGTCGTGAGCTCCTCCTACGGTAGCGGTAGCTGTATATATCTGTATGTAGTGAGCTCCCCCTAGCGGTGGCTGTATATATCTGTATGTAGTGAGCTCCCTCTTATGGTAGCTGTATATATCTGTATACAGTGAGCTCCTCTAGTGGTGGCTGTATATATCTGTATACAGTGAGCTCCCCCTAGTGGTGGCTATATATATCTGTATGTAGCGAGCTCCCCCTAGTGGTGGCTGTATATATCTGTATGCAGTGAGCTCCCCCTAGTGGTGGCTGTATATATCTGTAGTGAGCTCCGCCTAGGGGTGGCTTTATATATCTGTATACAGTGAGCCCCCCTAGTGGTGGCTGTATATATCTGTATGTAGTGAGCTCCCCTAGTGGTGGCTGTATATATCTGTATGTAGTGAGCTCCCCCTAGTGGTGGCTGTATATATCTGTATGTAGTGAGCTCCCCCTAGTCGTAGCTGTATATATCTGCATGTAGTGAGCTCCTCTAGTGGTGGCTTTATATATCTGTATACAGTGAGCCACCCTAGTGGTGGCTGCATATATATATCTGTATGTAGTGAGCTCCTCTTATTGGTGGCTGTATATATCTGTATGTAGTGAGCTCCCCTAGTGGTGTCTATATATATCTGTATGTAGTGTACTCCCCCTAGTGGTGGCTGTATATATCTGTATGTAGTGAGCTCCTCCTAGTGGTGTCTGTATATATCTGTTTGTAGTGAGCTCCCCCTAGTGGTGGCTGTATATATCTGTATGTAGTGAGCTCTCCCTAGTGGTGGCTGTATATATCTGTATGTAGTGAGCTCCTCCTAGTGGTGTCTGTATATATCTGTATGTAGTGAGCGCCCTCTAGTGGTGGCTGTATATATCTGTATGTAGTGAGTGCCCTCTAGTGGTGGCTGCATATATCTGTATGGAGTGAGCGCCCTCTAGTGGTGGCTGCATATATCTGTATGGAGTGAGCGCCCTCTAGTGGTGGCTGTATATATCTGTATGTAGTGAGCGCCCTCTAGTGGTGGCTGTATATATCTGTATGTAGTGAGCTCCCCCTAGCGGTAGCTGTATATATCTGTATGTAGCGAGCTCCTCCTAGTGGTGGCTTTATATATCTGTATGTAGTGAGCCCCCCTAGTGGTGGCTGTATATATCTGTATGTAGTGAGCTCCCCCTAGTGGTGGCTGTATATATCTGTATGTAGTGAGCTCCCCGTAGTGGTGGCTGTATATATCTGTATGTAGTGAGCTCCCCCTAGTGGTGTCTGTATAAATCTGTATGTAGTGAGCGCCCTCTAGTAGTGTCTGTATATATCTGTATGTAGTGAGCTCCCCCTAGTAGTGGCTGTATATATCTGTATGTATTGAGCTCCCCCTAGGGGTGGCTGTATATATCTGTATGTAGCGAGCGCCCCCTAGTGGTGGCTATATATATCTGTATGTAGTGAGCTCCCCCTACTGGTGGCTTTATATATCTATATACAGTGAGCCCCCCTAGCGGTGGCTGTATATAGCTGTATGTATTTAGCTCCTCCTAGCAGTTGCTGTATATCTCTGTATGTAGTGAGCGCTCTCTAGTGGTGGCTGTATATATCGGTATGTAGTGAGCTCCTCCTAGTGGTGGCTGTATATATCTGTATGTAGGGAGTGCCCCCTAGTGTTGGCTATATATATCTGTATGTAGTGAGCTCCTCCTAGTGGTGGCTGTATATATCTGTATGTAGGGAGTGCCCCCTAGTGTTGGCTATATATATCTGTATGCAGTGAGCTCTTCCTAGTGTTGGCTGTATATATCTGTATGTAGTGAGCTCCTCTAGTGGTGGCTGTATATATCTGTATGTAGGGAGTGCCCCCTAGTCGTGGCTATATATATCTGTATGCAGTGAGCTCTCCCTAGTGGTGGCTGTATATATCTGTATGTAGTGAGCGCCCTCTAGTGGTGGCTGTATATATCTGTATGTAATGAGCTTCCCCTATTGGTGGCTGTATATATTTGTATGTAATGAGCTTCCCCTATTGGTGGCTGTATATATTTGTATGTAGTGAGCTCCCTCTAGTGGTGGCTGTATATATCTGTATGTAGTGAGCTCCCCCTAGTAGTGGCTTTATACATCTGTATGTAGTGAGCGCCCTCTAGTGGTGGCTGTATATATCTGTATGTAGTGAGCTCTCCCTAGTGGTGGCTGTATATATCTGTATGTAGTGAGCTCTCCCCTACTGGTGGCTATACATATCTGTATGCAGTGAGCTCCTTCTAGTGGTGGCTGTATATATCTGTATGTAGTGAGCTCCTCCTAGTGGTGGCTGTATATATCTGTATGTAGTGAGCTTCTCCTAGTGGTGGCTGTATATATCTGTATGTAGTGAGCTCTCCCTAGTGGTGGCTGTATATATCTGCATGTAGTGAGCTCCTCCTAGTGGTGTCTGTATATACCTGTATGTAGTGAGCGCCCTCTAGTGGTGGCTATATATATCTGTATGTAGTGAGCGCCCTCTAGTGGTGGCTGCATATATCTGTATGGAGTGAGCGCCCTCTAGTGGTGGCTGTATATATCTGTATGTAGTGAGCGCCCTCTAGTGGTGGCTGTATATATCTCTATGTAGTGAGCTCCTCCTACGGTAGTGGTGGCTATATATATATCTGTATGTAGTGAGCTCCCCCTAGCGGTAGCTGTATATATCTGTATGTAGGGAGCTCCCCCTAGTGGTGGCTGTATATATCTGTATGTAGTGAGCTCCCTCTTATGGTAGCTGTATATATCTGTATACAGTGTGCTCCTCTAGTGGTGGCTGTATATATCTGTATGCAGTGAGCTCCCCCTAGTGGTGGCTGTATATATCTGTATGTAGCGAGCTCCCCCTAGTGGTGGCTTTATATATCTGTATGTAGTGAGCTCCCCCTAGTGGTGGCTGTATATATCTGTATACAGTGTGCTCCTCTAGTGGTGGCTGTATATATCTGTATGCAGTGAGCTCCCCCTAGTGGTGGCTGTATATATCTGTATGTAGCGAGCTCCCCCTAGTGGTGGCTTTATATATCTGTATGTAGTGAGCTCCCCCTAGTGGTGGCTGTATATATCTGTATGTAGTGAGCGCCCTCTAGTAGTGTCTGTATATATCTGTATGTAGTGAGCGCCTTCTAGTGGCGGCTGTATATATCTGTATGTAGTGAGCTCCCCCTAGTAGTGGCTGTATATATCTGTATGTATTGAGCTCCCCCTAGTGGTGGCTGTATCTATCTGTATGTAGCGAGCTCCCCCTAGTGGTGGCTGTATATATCTGTATGTAGTGAGCTCTCCCTAGTGGTGGCTATATATATCTTTATGTAGTGAACGCCCCCTACTGGTGGCTTTTTATATCTGTATACAGTGAGCCCCCCTAGCGGTGGCTGTATATAGCTGTATGTAGTTAGCTCCTCCTAGCGGTGGCTGTATATATCTGTATGTAGTGAGCTCCTCCTAGCGGTTGCTGTATATCTCTGTATGTAGTGAGCGCCCTCTAGTGGTGGCTGTATATATCTGTATGTAGGGAGTGCCCCCTAGTGGTTGCTATATATATCTGTATGCAGTGAGCTCTTCCTAGTGGTGTCTGTATATATCTGTATGTAGTGAGCTCCCCCTAGTGGTGGCTGTATATATCTGTATGTAGTGAGCTCCCTCTTATGGTAGCTGTATATATCTGTATACAGTGTGCTCCTCTAGTGGTGGCTCTATATCTGTATGTAGCGAGCTCCCCCTAGTGGTGGCTTTATATATCTGTATGTAGTGAGCTCCCCCTAGTGGTGGCTGTATATATCTGTATGTAGTGAGCTCCCCCTAGTGGTGTCTGTATATATCTGTATGTAGTGAGCGCCCTCTAGTAGTGTCTGTATATATCTGTATGTAGTGAGCTCCCTCTTATGGTAGCTGTATATATCTGTATACAGTGTGCTCCTCTAGTGGTGGCTGTATATATCTGTATGTAGCGAGCTCCCCCTAGTGGTGGCTTTATATATCTGTATGTAGTGAGCTCCCCCTAGTGGTGGCTGTATATATCTGTATGTAGTGAGCTCCCCCTAGTGGTGTCTGTATATATCTGTATGTAGTGAGCGCCCTCTAGTAGTGTCTGTATATATCTGTATGTAGTGAGCGCCTTCTAGTGGCGGCTGTATATATCTGTATGTAGTGAGCTCCCCCTACTGGTGGCTTTTTATATCTGTATACAGTGAGCCCCCCTAGCGGTGGCTGTATATAGCTGTATGTAGTTAGCTCCTCCTAGCGGTGGCTGTATATAGCTGTATGTAGTTAGCTCCTCCTAGCGGTGGCTGTATATATCTGTATGTAGTGAGCTCCCCCTATTGGTGGCTGTATATATCTGTATGTAGTGAGCTCCTCCTAGTGGTGGCTGTATATATCTGTATGTAGTGAGCTCCCCCTAGTGGTGGCTGTATATATCTGTATGTAGTGAGCTCCTCCTAGTGGTGGCTGTATATATCTGTATGTAGTGAGCTCCTCCTAGCGGTTGCTGTATATCTCTGTATGTAGTGAGCGCCCTCTAGTGGTGGCTGTATATATCTGTATGTAGGGAGTGCCCCCTAGTGGTTGCTATATATATCTGTATGCAGTGAGCTCTTCCTAGTGGTGGCTGTATATATCTGTATGTAGTGAGCTCCTCTCGTGGTGGCTGTATATATCTGTATGTAGGGAGTGCCCCCTAGTG
The DNA here is from genome assembly GCF_035609145.1 of Eleutherodactylus coqui. Taxonomy (NCBI): domain Eukaryota; kingdom Metazoa; phylum Chordata; class Amphibia; order Anura; family Eleutherodactylidae; genus Eleutherodactylus; species Eleutherodactylus coqui. The sequence goes on from NC_089838.1 coordinate 1,429,386, forward strand.
GTGGCTATATATATCTGTTTGCAGTGAGCTCTCCCTAGTGGTGGCTGTATATATCTGTATGTAGTGAGCTCCCTCTAGTGGTGGCTGTATATATCTGTATGTAGTGAGCTCCTTCTAGTTGTGGCTGTATATATATGTATGCTGGGAGCTCCCCCTAGTGGTGGCTGTATATATCTGTATGTAGTGTGCTCCTCCTCGTGGTGGCTGTATATATCTGTATGTAGTGAGCGCCCTCTAGTGGTGGCTGTATATATCTGTTTGTAGTGAGCTCCCCCTAGTGGTGGCTTTATATATCGGTATACAGTGAGCCCCCCTAGTGGTGGCACTATATATCTGTATGTAGCGAGCTCCTCTACTGGTGTCTGTATATATCTGTATGTAGTGAGCTCCCTCTAGTCGTTGCTGTATATATCTGTATGCAGTGAGCTACCCCTAGTGGTGGCTGTATATATCTGCATGTAGTGAGCCTCTCCTAGTGGTGGCTGTATATATCTGTATGTAGTGAGCTCCTCTACTGGTGGCTATATATGTCTGTATGTAGCAAGCTCCCCCTAGTGGTGGCTTTATATATCTGTATGTAGCAAGCTCCCCCTAGTGGTGGCTTTATATATCTGTATACAGTGAGCTCTCCCTAGTGGTGGCTGTATATAGCTGTATGTAGTGAGCTCCCCCTAGTGGTGTCTGTATATATCTGTATACAGAAGCTCTCCCTAGTGGTGTCTGTATATATCTGTATGCAGTGAGCTCCCCCTAGTGGTGGCTGTATATATCTGTATGTAGGGAGCTCACCCTAGTGGTGACTGTATATATCTGTATGTAGTGAGCTCCCCCTAGTGGTGTCTGTATATATCTGTATGTAGTGAGCGCCCTCTAGTAGTGTCTGTATATATCTGTATGTAGTGAGCTCCCTCTTATGGTAGCTGTATATATCTGTATACAGTGTGCTCCTCTAGTGGTGGCTGTATATATCTGTATGTAGCGAGCTCCCCCTAGTGGTGGCTTTATATATCTGTATGTAGTGAGCTCCCCCTAGTGGTGGCTGTATATATCTGTATGTAGTGAGCTCCCCCTAGTGGTGTCTGTATATATCTGTATGTAGTGAGCGCCCTCTAGTAGTGTCTGTATATATCTGTATGTAGTGAGCGCCTTCTAGTGGCGGCTGTATATATCTGTATGTAGTGAGCTCCCCCTAGTAGTGGCTGCATATATCTGTATGTATTGAGCTCCCCCTAGGGGTGGCTGTATATATCTTTATGTAGTGAGCTCCCCCTACTGGTGGCTTTTTATATCTGTATACAGTGAGCCCCCCTAGCGGTGGCTGTATATAGCTGTATGTAGTTAGCTCCTCCTAGCGGTGGCTGTATATAGCTGTATGTAGTTAGCTCCTCCTAGCGGTGGCTGTATATATCTGTATGTAGTGAGCTCTCTCTAGTGGTGGCTGTATATATCTGTATGTAGTGAGCTCCCCCTATTGGTGGCTGTATATATCTGTATGTAGGGAGCTCCTCCTAGCGGTTGCTGTATATCTCTGTATGTAGTGAGCGCCCTCTAGTGGTGGCTGTATATATCTGTATGTAGGGAGTGCCCCCTAGTGGTTGCTATACATATCTGTATGCAGTGAGCTCTTCCTAGTGGTGGCTGTATATATCTGTATGTAGTGAGCTCCTCTCGTGGTGGCTGTATATATCTGTATGTAGGGAGTGCCCCCTAGTGGTGGCTATATATATCTGTTTGCAGTGAGCTCTCCCTAGTGGTGGCTGTATATATCTGTATGTAGTGAGCTCCCTCTAGTGGTGGCTGTATATATCTGTATGTAGTGAGCTCCTTCTAGTTGTGGCTGTATATATATGTATGCTGGGAGCTCCCCCTAGTGGTGGCTGTATATATCTGTATGTAGTGTGCTCCCGTAGTAGTGGCTGTATATATCTGTATGTAGTGAGCTCCTCCTCGTGGTGGCTGTATATATCTGTATGTAGTGAGCGCCCTCTAGTGGTGGCTGTATATATCTGTATGTAGTGAGCTCCCCCTAGTGGTGGCTTTATATATCGGTATACAGTGAGCCCCCCTAGTGGTGGCACTATATATCTGTATGTAGCGAGCTCCTCTACTGGTGTCTGTATATATCTGTATGTAGTGAGCTCCCTCTAGTCGTTGCTGTATATATCTGTATGCAGTGAGCTACCCCTAGTGGTGGCTGTATATATCTGCATGTAGTGAGCCTCTCCTAGTGGTGGCTGTATATATCTGTATGTAGTGAGCTCCTCTACTGGTGGCTATATATGTCTGTATGTAGCAAGCTCCCCCTAGTGGTGGCTTTATATATCTGTATGTAGCGAGCTCCCCCTAGTGGTGGCTTTATATATCTGTATACAGTGAGCTCCCCCTAGTGGTGGCTGTATATAGCTGTATGTAGTGAGCTCCCCCTAGTGGTGTCTGTATATATCTGTATGTAGTGAGCTCCCCCTAGTGGTGTCTGTATATATCTGTATGTAGTGAGCTCCTCTAGTGGTGTCTGTATATATCTGTATGGAGTTAGCGCCCTCTAGTGGTGTCTGTATATATCTGTATGTAGGGAGTGCCCTCTATTGGCGGCTGTATATATCTGTATGCAGTGAGCTCCCCTAGTGGTGGCTGTATACCTGCATGTATTGAGCTCCCCAACTGGTGGCTATATATGTCTGTATGTAGCGAGCTCCCCCTAGTGGTGGCTATATATATATCTGTATGTAGTGAGCTCCCCCTAGTGGTGGCTTTATATATCTGTATACAGTGAGCCCCCCTAGTGGTGGCTGTATATAGCTGTATGCAGTGATTTTCCCCTAGTGGTGGCTGTATATATCTTTATGTAGTGAGCTCCCCCTAGTGGTGGCTGTATATATCTGTATGTAGTGAGCTCCCCCTAGTGGTGGCTGTATATATCTGTATGTAGTGAGCTCCTCCTAGTGGTGTCTGTATCTATCTGTATGTAGTGAGCTCTCCTTAGTGGTGACTGTATATATCTGTATGTAGTGAGCTCTGCGTAGTGGGGGCTGTATATATCTTTATGCAGTGTGCTCCCCCTAGTGGTGGCTGTATATATCTGTATGTAGGGAGTTCCTCCTAGTGGTGTCTGTATATACCTGTATGTAGAGAGCTCCCTCTAGTGGTGTCTGTATCTATCTGTATGTAGAGAGCTCCCTCTAGTCTTTGCTGTATATATCTGTATACAGAAGCTCTCCCTAGTGGTGGCTGTATATAGCTGTATGTAGTGAGCTCTCCCTAGTGGTGGCTGTATATAGCTGTATGTAGTGAGCTCCCCCTAGTGGTGGCTGTATATATCTGTATGTAGAGAGCTCCCTCTAGTCTTTGCTGTATATATCTGTATACAGAAGCTCTCCCTAGTGGTGGCTGTATATAGCTGTATGTAGTGAGCTCTCCCTAGTGGTGGCTGTATATAGCTGTATGTAGTGAGCTCCCCCTAGTGGTGGCTGTATATATCTGTATGTAGTGAGCTCCTCCTAGTGGTGGCTGTATATATCTGTATGTAGTGAGCTTCTCCTAGTGGTGGCTGTATATATCTGCATGTAGTGAGCTTCTCCTAGTGGTGGCTGTATATATCTGTATGTAGTGAGCTCTCCCTAGTGGTGGCTGTATATAGCTGTATGTAGTGAGCTCCCCCTAGTGGTGGCTGTATATATCTGTATGTAGTGAGCTCTCCCTAGTGGTGGCTGTATATATCTGTATGTAGTTAGCTCCTCCTAGTGGTGTCTGTATCTATCTGTATGTAGTGAGCTCCCCCTAGTGGTAGCTGTGTATATCTATATGTAGTCAGCTCCCCCTAGTGGTGGCTTTATATATCTGTATGTAGTGAGCTCTCCCTAGTGGTGGCTGTATATATCTGTATGTAGTTAGCTCCTCCTAGTGGTGGCTATATATGTCTGTATGTAGTGAGCTCCCCCTAGTGGTGGCTGTATATATCTATATGTAGTGAGCTCTCCCTAGTGGTGGCTGTATATAGCTGTATGTAGTGAGCTCCCCATAGTTGTGGCTGTATATATCTTTATGTAGTGAGCTCCCTCTAGTGGTAGCTGTGTATATCTATATGTAGTCAGCTCCCCCTAGTGGTGGCTTTATATATCTGTATGTTTAATCACAGAGGCAAAAATCTATTGAAGTAGTACGGCCTTTCACAATACAGATGAAATAAGTAAAACTAAATAAGAAATGTTATACAGATGCGCCAGGTGTATTCTTAATTTGTTATCAAGATAGGAAAAATGAGTGTTAACTCAGCTGGTGCCAAGCGAGGAGAACCTTACACAGGAACCTCGCTGACAGCACAATCCAGGTAGACTTGTAGCAGGACTTCAATCCCCAAGCCGATGGTACACGGAGAGCTGCAGGATGGTTAACAAGCTCACCGGCTAACCGGGGCTCGATGTATACAAAATGCATAAAAATGAAGAAACAAATCCGCGCTCCGAGGATAACGTTTTGACCATACAAGCGTAATATTTTATTACAGTAATGGAGCGACGCGTTTCGGTGAACATCCACCTTTTTCAAGGTCATCCAAACACTTAAACCACAGAAACATATATAGGAACGTCCATGTGAGTATGTAATCAGGAGGGGGCGGGGTAGAGCCTCCTGACTGATCGTAACGTCGGGGAGAGGCGGTACTTGGAGCGCACGTTGCGTTCCACGTCTTTCAATAAAACTTTATTAAGACTGCCTCTAATGGACAGCAGTCTCCGCCAGAATCTACGTGGGCACTAGTCTGAACTAGGAATGATACATTCATATTAAACAATAGTATCATACTAAGGAACATTCAGGAGCAGAGGAAGAAACGTGAAAATGACAATAAAGTGAAAAAAAGTTATAAAATCTTCGATTATTGTTTAAAAAACTTTTTCATATATAAGAAAATAAGGCGCTACACTTTGTAATTTATAATCGATCATAGTCTGCTAAGAACGCCCCTTCATCATCCTTCCAATATCACAAGTATAATCTATTAAATAGCTCTACTATACAATATCTAAATACCTTAAATCTAATATGATGTATCTGTAGTATACAAACTACGGGAGATCTATGACCATACTGTGAGATCTATGAACATACTGTGAGATCTATGAACATACTGTGAGATCTATGACCATACTGTGAGATCTATGACCATACTGTGAGATCTATGACCATACTGTGAGATCTATGACCATACTGTGAGATCTATGACCATACTGTGAGATCTATGAACATACTGTGAGATCTATGAACATACTGTGAGATCTATGAACATACTGTGAGATCTATGACCATACTGTGAGATCTATGACCATACTGTGAGATCTATGAACATACTGTGAGATCTATGAACATACTGTGAGATCTATGACCATACTGTGAGATCTATGACCATACTGTGAGATCTATGACCATACTGTGAGATCTATGACCATACTGTGAGATCTATGACCATACTGTGAGATCTATGACCATACTGTGAGATCTATGACCATACTGTGAGATCTATGAACATACTGTGAGATCTATGAACATACTGTGAGATCTATGAACATACTGTGAGATCTATGACCATACTGTGAGATCTATGACCATACTGTGAGATCTATGACCATACTGTGAGATCTATGACCATACTGTGAGATCTATGACCATACTGTGAGATCTATGACCATACTGTGAGATCTATGAACATACTGTGAGATCTATGACCATACTGTGAGATCTATGAACATACTGTGAGATCTATGAACATACTGTGAGATCTATGACCATACTGTGAGATCTATGACCATACTGTGAGATCTATGACCATACTGTGAGATCTATGAACATACTGTGAGATCTATGACCATACTGTGAGATCTATGAACATACTGTGAGATCTATGAACATACTGTGAGATCTATGACCATACTGTGAGATCTATGAACATACTGTGAGATCTATGACCATACTGTGAGATCTATGACCATACTGTGAGATCTATGAACATACTGTGAGATCTATGAACATACTGTGAGATCTATGACCATACTGTGAGATCTATGACCATACTGTGAGATCTATGAACATACTGTGAGATCTATGAACATACTGTGAGATCTATGAACATACTGTGAGATCTATGAACATACTGTGAGATCTATGACCATACTGTGAGATCTATGACCATACTGTGAGATCTATGAACATACTGTGAGATCTATGACCATACTGTGAGATCTATGACCATACTGTGAGATCTATGACCATACTGTGAGATCTATGAACATACTGTGAGATCTATGACCATACTGTGAGATCTATGACCATACTGTGAGATCTATGCACATACTGTGAGATCTATGAACATACTGTGAGATCTATGACCATACTGTGAGATCTATGACCATACTGTGAGATCTATGACCATACTGTGAGATCTATGAACATACTGTGAGATCTATGACCATACTGTGAGATCTATGACCATACTGTGAGATCTATGACCATACTGTGAGATCTATGAACATACTGTGAGATCTATGACCATACTGTGAGATCTATGAACATACTGTGAGATCTATGACCATACTGTGAGATCTATGAACATACTGTGAGATCTATGACCATACTGTGAGATCTATGAACATACTGTGAGATCTATGACCATACTGTGAGATCTATGAACATACTGTGAGATCTATGACCATACTGTGAGATCTATGAACATACTGTGAGATCTATGAACATACTGTGAGATCTATGACCATACTGTGAGATCTATGACCATACTGTGAGATCTATGAACATACTGTGAGATCTATGAACATACTGTGAGATCTATGACCATACTGTGAGATCTATGACCATACTGTGAGATCTATGAACATACTGTGAGATCTATGACCATACTGTGAGATCTATGAACATACTGTGAGATCTATGAACATACTGTGAGATCTATGAACATACTGTGAGATCTATGAACATCCTGCGAGATCTATGACCATACTGCGAGATCTATGACCATACTGTGAGATCTATGAACATACTGTGAGATCTATGACCATACTGTGAGATCTATGACCATACTGTGAGATCTATGAACATACTGTGAGATCTATGACCATACTGTGAGATCTATGAACATACTGTGAGATCTATGAACATACTGTGAGATCTATGAACATACTGTGAGATCTGTGACCATACTGTGAGATCTATGAACATACTTTGAGATCTATGAACATACTGTGAGATCTATGAACATACTGTGAGATCTATGACCATACTGTGAGATCTATGAACATACTGTGAGATCTATGAACATACTGTGAGATCTATGACCATACTGTGAGATCTATGACCATACTGTGAGATCTATGAACATACTGTGAGATCTATGACCATACTGTGAGATCTATGACCATACTGTGAGATCTATGAACATACTGTGAGATCTATGACCATACTGTGAGATCTATGACCATACTGTGAGATCTATGAACATACTGTGAGATCTATGACCATACTGTGAGATCTATGACCATACTGTGAGATCTATGAACATACTGTGAGATCTATGAACATACTGTGAGATCTATGACCATACTGTGAGATCTATGACCATACTGTGAGATCTATGACCATACTGTGAGATCTATGAACATACTGTGAGATCTATGACCATACTGTGAGATCTATGACCATACTGTGAGATCTATGACCATACTGTGAGATCTATGAACATACTGTGAGATCTATGAACATACTGTGAGATCTATGAACATACTGTGAGATCTATGAACATACTGTGAGATCTATGACCATACTGTGAGATCTATGACCATACTGTGAGATCTATGAACATACTGTGGAGATCTATGACCATACTGTGAGATCTATGACCATACTGTGAGATCTATGAACATACTGTGAGATCTATGACCATACTGTGAGATCTATGACCATACTGTGAGATCTATGACCATACTGTGAGATCTATGACCATACTGTGAGATCTATGAACATACTGTGAGATCTATGAACATACTGTGAGATCTATGACCATACTGTGAGATCTATGACCATACTGTGAGATCTATGAACATACTGTGAGATCTATGACCATACTGTGAGATCTATGACCATACTGTGAGATCTATGAACATACTGTGAGATCTATGACCATACTGTGAGATCTATGACCATACTGTGAGATCTATGAACATACTGTGAGATCTATGAACATACTGTGAGATCTATGAACATACTGTGAGATCTATGACCATACTGTGAGATCTATGACCATACTGTGAGATCTATGAACATACTGTGAGATCTATGACCATACTGTGAGATCTATGAACATACTGTGAGATCTATGAACATACTGTGAGATCTATGAACATACTGTGAGATCTATGAACATACTGTGAGATCTATGAACATACTGTGAGATCTATGAACATACTGTGAGATCTATGACCATACTGTGAGATCTATGACCATACTGTGAGATCTATGACCATACTGTGAGATCTATGACCATACTGTGAGATCTATGACCATACTGTGAGATCTATGAACATACTGTGAGATCTATGAACATACTGTGAGATCTATGACCATACTGTGAGATCTATGACCATATACCCCTATTACCAAAACACAGAAAATAATATAAACCTAGCATCATTAGATTTTGTCTACCACCTCATTTAGACCCGGCGGGCACAGGGCATGGAGCCTATGGATCCAATGCATCTCTCCGTAATCCATTGATGGATTTGGTCTCTATATGTTCCAGTGATGTCACAGTCATCTTAACCATCTGCGCTCTGCTGATCATTGAAGGGGTTCGGTATGCTACAAGTCCGCAGGTTCTTGGTTATATTTAGTCGGCGATCACATCATAAACAATGTAAGGCTGTTCTCTCATAGCCCATAAAGAACTGAAGTCGGATAGAACACTAAAATATTCTTTATTCATCAGTCCATGTCTTACCACACTGAGGGTAATCTACCTGATCGCATGTCCCTGCAAATTAACATATATCGGCCGTACAAAAAATAAACTAAAGTCACGGATTAATAATCACCGACTAAATATAACCAAGAACCTGCGGACTCGCAGCATACCGAACCGCTTCAATGATCACCAGAGCGCGGATGGTTAAGATGACTGTGACATCACTGGAACATATAGAGACCAAATCCATCAATGGATTACGGAGAGATGTACTGGATCCATAGGCTCCATGCCCTGCGCCCGCCGGGTCTACATGAGGTGGTAGACAAAATCTAATGATGCTAGGTTTATTTTATTTTCAGTGTTTTGGTAATAGGAGTGTATGGTCACAGATCTCACAGTATGGTCATAAATCTCACAGTATGGTCATAGATCTCACAGTATGGTCATAGATCTCACGGTATGTTCATAGATCTCACAGTATGGTCATAGATCTCACAGTATGGTCATAGATCTCACAGTATGGTCACAGATCTCACAGTATGTTCATAAATCTCACAGTATGGTCATAGATCTCACAGTATGTTCATAGATCTCACAGTATGTTCATAGATCTCACAGTATGGTCATAGATCTCACAGTATGGTCATAGATCTCACAGTATGGTCACAGATCTCACAGTATGGTCACAGATCTCACAGTATGGTCATAGATCTCACAGTATGGTCACAGATCTCACAGTATGGTCACAGATCTCACAGTATGGTCATAGATCTCACAGTATGTTCATAGATCTCACAGTATGGTCATAGATCTCACAGTATGGTCATAGATCTCACAGTATGGTCATAGATCTCACAGTATGGTCATAGATCTCACAGTATGGTCATAGATCTCACAGTATGTTCATAGATCTCACAGTATGGTCATAGATCTCACAGTATGGTCATAGATCTCCCGTAGTTTGTATAGTACAGATACATCATATTAGATTTAAGGTATTTAGATATTGTATAGCAGAGCTATTTAATACATTATACTTGTGATACTTGGGAAATGATTGAGTAGCGTCCCTAGCGAACTATTATCGATTATAAACTACAGAGTGTAGCGCATTATTTTTATATACGAATATCTAGATATTGTATAGCAGAGCTATTTAATAGATTTAATACATTATACTTGTGATATTGGAAGGATGATGAAGTGGCGTTCTTAGCAGACTATGATCGATTATAAATTACAAAGTGTAGCGCGTGACCACTTGATGTTTTCTTCGGCAAAAATACCTCTCTCTCCCACCAGCCCAGGTACAAATTTGCGTACAATGGGGCACATGCCGTCCCCATCACTGTACCCCTGAGCTGGTGGAAGTACTCAGAGTTAAAGATGAAAAAATTGTGAGTTAACACAAATTGAAGGAGATCAATCAATCAATCGGCTATATATATACTCTAGCCTACCACCAAGGCTATGAGCTGCCGGCTATATATATATATATATATATATATATATATATATATATATATATATATATATATCTAGCCTACCATCAAGGCTATGAGCTGCCATCTATATATATACACTCTAGCCTACCACTAAGGCTATGAGCTGCCAGCAATATATATATACTCTAGCCTACCATCAAGGCTATGAGCTGTCGTCTATATATATATATATATATATATATATACACTCTAGCCTACCATCAAGGCTATGAGCTGCCGTCTATATATATACTCCAGCCTACCATCAAGGCTATGAGCTGCCGGCTTTATATACTCTAGCCTACCACCAAGGCTATGAGCTGCCGTCTATATATATACTCTAGCCTACCACCAAGGCTATGAGCTGCCGTCTATATATATACTCCAGCCTACCATCAAGGTTATGAGCTGCCGTCTATATATATACTCCAGCCTACCATCAAGGCTATGAGCTGCCGTCTATATATATACTCTAGCCTACCATCAAGGCTATGAGCTGCCGTCATATATATATATATATATATATATATATATATATATATACACATACACACACTCCAGCCTACCATCAAGGCTATGAGCTGCCGTCTATATATACACTCTAGCCTACCATCAAGGCTATGAGCTGCCGGCTATATATATACTCTAGCCTACCATCAAGGCTATGAGCTGCTGTCTTTTTCTTTACCCTTATATCTGTTTGCTTATGGGGGGAACCTTTGCTGGAGAAGGGGACAATATGTTCTATACAGCCAGCAAAATCTAGTAAAGTGTGAATTACGTAGCCTCATATATGTAGCCATCATTATCTGAGATTGTGCTTTACCTCAATGTAGGGACTTGCATCATAACGCCAGTCAATACAAGATATCCACTAATGATCCCCACAGAACATCCTCTTGTAACCACCTCTGGGGGGATATTATCCACCATCCTGCCGGCTGGCTTTATCCTCTGGTTACATGAACCCCTCTGCTGAGGATTCCCTGATTCCAACATCTTAGGGCAGGGATATTATTTTATTAAACCACTTCTCCAACAGGCATAGTGAAACTCATTGATCCCTCCTATTGTATATTATCACCTCTGAGGAATCCATACCAACAAGGTTACACTACAGCAACAAAGTAATACGAAGCTCACACCAAAACCAGAGGAGCCGAGACCTATTAATGGGGGATATTGGTGAACTGAGTGGTTTAAGCCATAAAATCCATAAATATGTCCTAGGTTTGACCAGCTGGAGACTAATCAGTCATACACGACATTAGTTTATCCATGGTCCACCTTTACACTATATAAACCCCCTCCTCCTGACGAGCCATATCACCAAATGAGGCATTATACCGCTCCCAATGACATTTAAGCGACTAAGTGGAATATTGGGCATGATCCATCTTAGGGTCGATTGAGCAGAATGACCTAAATGTGTTGATTAGAAGATACAATCTATTAGGAATCTATTCTGTGTTTATTTCCTAAACCCGTCTATAAGGGAATAAATATACTTCCTGATGAACCGCGTAACTAGCGGGGAAACGCGTCGAAGGTATATAGAAGGTATATATGAAGTTGGATACGAAATACAGAAGATATATATGAAGTGAGACACGAAGTCCGGAAACTGTAGTTTGGTGAGACAATCAGCTATATCAGCAGCACCCATGGGGGAATAGTGGCAGGTATCTATGAAGGAGACAATCCACCATCCAGGTTCATGAAGAATTGGTATGAGTGATGGGAGGTGACCCGATCGCCTAATAACCAGGAACCAGTAGAACATTCCCAGAAGTGGGGTGTTGGAACATAATTGATCTCTCTCCACTAATATACATCAGGGTGGCCTACTGATTAGAATGGGGGAATAGCATCCCCACATAGTCCTGGAGGGCTGCACATGTTTGGTTGGTGCTCCCTATGGGGTCTATGTTAATGAATTACAGTAACATTTAGTTTTACTTATTTCCTCTGTACTGTAAGGGCCGGACTACTTGAATAGATTTTTGCCTCTGTGATGAATTATAATTGATATGGCAGGGTTTTGTCATTAAGTATCAGCTCCACACAATGGCTAACAGAAGCAGGGTCTGTCTTCTCGGAAGACGGAGGTAATTTTCAGTTGCAAAGCGCCTCTATAAGCACGAGCTGCAAAAATCTTATGCATGACTACAACGAGTATGTTGGTGGGAGGTACAGGGACTACCGAAGTATGCAGAAACTAAAACAGTACCAAGAGGCCTGAGGAGCCCGATACCACCCCGCCACGTTGTACTAAAAACAAGGAATTCATAAAGAAATGGGAAGAGGAATCAATACAATTCTCACTAAAACTAATTAATTTACTCTCAGAAGAGGAAAAAGCAACATTGATGAAAAAAAAAAATCAGAAAACTCTGGAAGAATCTGTAAAGTAAAACCATTCTCTGCTGATCCCGAGTTTATTCAGCGCCCTACAGGATATAAAGAGATGAAACCTCATCTATTGCCAAGGGGCCTGCAGGACCTTCACGAGAATAAAATCCCCACAAATCCCAGAGTACCATCTGACGGAATAGAGTTCATCTGACTGAGATCCTTCGGATACAGACGGATCTCGATATCCTAGATCCCGACCATTGCCACCACGAGAAAATCGGGGGCGGAGACCGCATCATGGAAGAGGACGAGCGAGGCAGAATGCCGAAGGGTTCCTTGAACAACCTATTGCACACTGTTATTTGACGGGACATTGCGATCTCCAACCTCCTCACTAACGGAACCAACTACTAACTTGAAGTCAGCACATCCCAAGACGACTATTGAATCTAACCCTTCAGATAAAATGTCCAGCCGTGACCTGAGTGCTAATGAAGCTGGGGTATTGGAGAGGGGGCTGTCCTTCGTCCCATGACCGGGTACCAGCCATTCGCCTGGGCGAAGGACATCTCCCTCTTCACCAGAAGGTTAAGATGGAAAAAGCACGTTATTGCCAAAGATAAGAAACTGGCTGAGGAATCTGACCTAACTACCCCGGATATTCCAGGTTTACGCGCTCCACGAAGTCTGGGGAACGAAGAAGATAATGATTACCAGCATACTACTTTGAAACGACCAAAGAGGTCTAACCCCCCACAGATACATTGTCCGGAAATTGATATTTTCGAGAAGCTGGTACTTCGTGAACTCAAACCAAAGAGATATAAATCAGGGAATATGAGTGGACCGGAGGTGGAAGCTCTGAAAGCCTTGGAAAATAATAAGATGATAATTAAAATGTCTGATATGGCCGGCAATATAGTAATATTGGATGAAGAAAATAGGAAGAAATGTGCTGAGCGATACTACAGGATAGACACCTATGTGAGTCTAAGAAGTGACCCCACGAGAGTCTACCAAGAACCCTGAAAAAACTACTTCTAGAAGCAAAGGAAATGAAGTGCATAAATGATAACGAACTGAAGTTTATAACGTCTGATTGCCCGAGGATAGCGACATTCTATGCACTGCCAAAAGTGACCACCGGGCTGTATCCGCTAAAAGGACCCCGATTTGACACAGAATGCAGGCTGTTAGGTTGACGAGATCCTGAGGCCCTTGGTGACGGCATTACCCTCTCACGTGAGAGATACAACGGACCTCCTAAGGCAGCTAGAGGGGATTTCTGCCAACCCTGGCACACTCCTTGCCACCCTGGATGCGGAGGCCCTATACAGTTCTATTCCACACCAGGGTGGTTTAGCTGCTATCCATCATTCTTTATCCCAAAGAGGCCATCAGTATCACCATCACCACCAATTCATGATTGATCTCCTTCAATTTGTGTTAACTAGTGGCTGATGTTTGGTACTGCAGCTCAGCCCCATTCACTTCAGTGCAATCTGCAGTACTAGATCTGGCCCACGGACAAGGATGGCGCTGTTTCTAGAGCAGAATAAAATAAGACACCTTTAAGTGGAATAAATCATTAAACACAATAATCTGGATAATCTACTTGGTCAACAGTTTGTTGGCCGGGGGCCACCGGAGTGAGGGAGCGCTCTATGCCATACAAAGCTCTATTATAGAGCTGACAATAGTGTTTGATGTCCATCTATACCCTGTGACTTTGCTCCTTATGACTTCACACTGAATTATGAATGAAGCAATCTCAAGATGTTTGATGTTATCTACAGTGCGGTGAGGACACCCTACGGCAGTTTTTGTACTTCATCAGCAAAATGTCCTGGGCCTGAAATAACCCAGCTCGAACAACTCCAGTAACTCCAGGTCCTGAACAGCTGGTTGGTTTTACCTTAAATTGTTTGCGTCACTCTTTTTACTGCTGGGCACAGTGGCATTATGGAGTTCCTACAGGCCGGGACGGGTGAGGTCATGGCTTCAACTCTAACAAGACCCTTTGCACCCTGCAGAAATTGCATGGCCATGTTGGCACTTGACGCGACGCGTACGTTATTAACAAGGATCTCATTCCAAAACCATGAGAAGCAATTTGGAGGTTTACCGCACCGAGTAGAACAGCCTGTTTTCTTCGCTTTCCCAAGGCTCTTTGGGACATGGCTGCGGGACTTTATGTCTATTTGATCCCAAGAGTGTAAAAGAGGTTGGGCATTGATATTGGGTGCCACAAAGGTAGCTTCAGGATGTTGACATAATGCTAAGCCCATTGTCGCCCTCACCGCATACAAAGTGGTGAAATTTGATTTTATTCACATTTTTCAATCCCGTGTTCGGCCGCCTTTGGTCTCAATGACTGCAGTAACCCTCCTCGGCATGCTTCACACAAAATTCTCATGGATGCGTGGACAATTTGTCTTCATTCGTCTAAAAGAGCTTTAGGTGATGCGCGTTTCTTGGCTGTCTTGGGCATACACAGATACAACGTTTTAGTTCGTCCCATAGATCCCCGATGGAATTGAGATCTAGACTTTGGGCTGGCCAATGAAGTTTGCAGATGTTCAGCTCCTCAAGCCAAGCCTCAATGTGTGCTGCATGACAAGCTGCTCCATCATGTTTGTAGAGACACAGAGCTGTACCAAAGTATTGTCACAGGTTAGGTAATGCCACATTGTCCGGAATGTCTCTGTGTCCATTGAGGGTGGCCTTCACTATAACCAATGCACTTAGTCCTTCCCAGCATAAACCCCCCCCCCCCCCCCACCATAACAGAAGCTTCTCCAAACTTTGCTGTTGGGACAATGCAGTCATGTAGAGACCATTCTCCAGACAACAGCTACACCCAAGTGCGGCCATCCAATCGGAAGATGGTATCCTGTGACTTATCTGTCCACAACACTTGCTTCCACTCATTTACAGACCAAGAATGATGCTCCAAGCCCCATTGCAGATGCCTTGTCCATTCACTGCTGTGATGTTGGGCTTGTGCCTCCGCTCATTCATGGTAACCCTTTGCATACAGTTTCCTACAGATGGTCCTGGTGCTACTGAATGTTCCAATGGCTTGCATTTCATCAGACAATCTGTGTGATGGCTTCACAGCTCATACAAGGCTTCGGTGTCCACGTTCTGCCAGTTTACGAGGTCTTGCACATTGGCTGCACCAGATGGTTTCCATTTCCGAACAACATTGCCAACAGTGGACTCTGAAATGTCCAAATGTTCTACAATGTTCCGTACGGATTGGTTTTTCAGGTGACATCCCACCACCATATCCTGTTGGAAGGCTGTCAACTTCACATTGTGACATTCTGATGGGTTCTGTACTAGGATGTGCCTGGGTGATGTTCTCCTTTATACTTAATGCTCACACATCCCATTTGTATGTCCCCCTTCGCCTGAGAGCACAGGATTGGATTGGTGGGGGTTCTATTACTTTTGTCAATATATTGTGCACATTGATATATTGCTGACATATTAATGATAGATCACTAGGACTATTAGGACTTCCAACATTTTGTAGAATGAGGTGGCAGCAGTGATAAAATGTTGTGGTACCATTTCATCTCCTGTTAGCTCAACTGGTCTGAATATCAATAGAGTGTTTGGGCAGACATATTGAAGATGGATGGGATTGTCTCTGGATAGACATTTATGGCATATTTCCAGGGCCATTGTGACCCTCACCAGTTACTTGGAATGTAGTGGAATCAGCAAGAGAATCATCCCATTGGCCCTTTTGGCTGCAAGAACATTTTAAATGTTAGGTACTGATGATGGGTGTCAAAGGGTTGTCTCAGGAGGATGGTATATTGCTCGCACTATTATAACCCAACCAGTTGGATCAGTGTGGCATTAATGATAACAAATTATTCCTGCTGCACCAACATTTTTATAGTGGGCACTAAACATTCGAACAGCGGGTTCTCCAAGCATCGACCAAAACCTGATTAGTCCATCAGACTGTCAAATGGTGAAGCTTGATCCATCACGTTGGGCAGTGGCACATTAAGGCTTTCTGCACAAGAAACTGCTTTATAGTCTTATGGTGGTGGCATCACTCCACTCTACTTGACGCTAAGTACCATACATAGTGATTTTTGGCTGATCCTAGACAGATACCCAGTCAATGAAGCCGATGATGAACAGTTCTTGTTATGACACAGTTTACGGGGGTTGTTTGACATAAATTTGGACTCCAGCTTTACATTATTGGTAACACTGATTTTGACTCTTGCAGACCCCTAAAGGAACCTGCTTGCAAGCTGTCAATTTGGCCATAGATATTGGATATCGTCACATTGATGGGGCTTTTGTGTATCAGAATGAGAACGAGGTTGGAGAGGCTATCAGAGCAAACATAGCTGAAGGGAAGGTGAAGAGAGAAGACATCTACTACTGCGGAAAGGTAGGTGGGTCGACTAGTACATAATGTTACATCAGTGCCCCCCTCACAACATGATGAGTCTGTAGAAGTTGAAAACATTCCCATTCATTTTGTTTTATGCAAGCCAACGATAGTTTAGCCTTGGCCAAGAAAAAAATCCTCTTCTACCCCAGGAGCAACTCTCAGTACTAAGAAGAAAACTTTCAGTAAACGGATGAGTAATCGAATCTTCTCCTGGCAGATGGCTCTTTTAGCGGCTCTTCTGCCAATCACAGTCTGTCATGACCTTTTCCAAGAGGAGAGAAGGACAAATCATTGGTTTTCTGGTTGGAAGAACTCCTGGTCCTACAAGACTATTTCCGGTCCTCCTGAATTTCCAGGAATTCTATGACCCACCAGACAACTCTTGGCTGTGCCTCGTGGCTTCTGTCCACAGACACAAATAGCTGAATGCGTTTTAAGGGATTTTCTTCCAGAACCTCAAATATGTTCATTTTCTGCCATAGAAATGCATCTTCACTTCGCATGTTAACTGGTTGTTCTTCGAGATTCGTCAGATTTGATTTGTAAAACTGAATTTTTAAACTTTTCCTTATATTTTCATTGTTTCAGCTTTGGAATACCTGTCACCCCCCAGAACTTGTTCGACCAACCTTGGAAAAGACATTGAGAACATTAGGTTTGGATTATGTGGATTTGTATATAGTCGAGCTGCCGATGGCCTTCAAGGTAAACCTCTTAGAAGATCATCAGTCTTACTTTTTACTGTGATTCACTTTGTGATTTTTCTTTAAGGGTTTTCTGACCACAGATCTTTATGGCAGATCCAGAAGATAAAAACTTTGGTAGATGCCGATTCCATGACCTCCATTTTGCATTGAAAGCTGTGCAGTGGCTGCAATACGGCCACACGGTATATTGAATGGCCACTTGGGAAAATCATCAATCCGAATGACTTTGGAGGCCGGGTCATTGGTGCTAAGCTGGTCCGAGCCAGGATTTCACTGAAAACCTTGTGGTGTTTCCTCATGTAACAGTGGGGGGAATATACCAAGAATGGCGCGATCGAAGAAAACATCCAGCGAGAGGAGATCCTCTGCAGGGAAACAACTCATCACTGAAAGGGGTCGGAGGAGGATGTCAGGAATCGTTCTGACCAACAGGCCGCACACTCAGCGGAATACAACGCTGGAGCTCCAACTAACGTGTCCGAACGCACAACTCACCGTTCCTCCGCACAGATAGGCTATAACAGCGGGCGACCAGTTCCATCACCATTGTGTCTAAGAGAAACAGAAAGACTCCAACGGCAAAAGAGCGCAAAACTTGTATCACTGAGCAGCGGGAAAACATCTCCTGGTCAGATGGGTCTAGAGTTCTGCTGCACCGTGCTGATGGGAAAGTCAGAATTTGGTGCAAGCAGCATGAACCGATGACCCCTTCCTGTCAGGCTGGTGGAGGTGGAGTAATGGTGGGGGAAGCTTTTCTTAGTGCAACCTGGGTCCTCTGATACTTGTGGTGGATGCCACAGAGAATTGCCATGGTCCTGAGGGCCAAAGAAGGTTCAATGCGCTATTAGATGGGGATCCAGTGTATATTCAGACCTGTCCAGCATAGTCATGGTTACAGACAGAACTTCTTTGGCCATTTCTGTTACTCCCATAGACTTGCACACCCGGCCTCTCCTTTGTCTATACTGGTTACTAACAGCCATCACTCAACTTCCAATGCAAAGTAGGAATCAAAAGGACTCCCCCTCCCCCAAGGGGTGGACCCCAACTTATCCCACATTGCTGCTATGTCTTATGCAGAAAGTTTGCAAAGTAATATCATGTTTCATTCTGTGATTCTGCCCAATAAGTGACCACTGCCGCTGACATTGTATCTTTTGCAGCCGGGCGATGAAACATATCCAAGAGATGGAAACGGGAAGTTCCTGTATCACAAGACGGATCTGTGCGCTACTTGGGAGGTGAGGCGATGTGTGTGCAGGCAAGTGATGGGAGAACACAAACTGCATGAGGTGCATGGTTGGTGCTATAAAGAGGCGTTCCTGGGTTAATCGTGGCATTAACAGGGGCGGGGCTTAACCCGCTGGTGGCTGACAATATGCCTATTTATTGACCTAACTTACGGGGTTTAAGCCCGCAGACTCCTCTTTTTAAGGTGGTGGCTGATTACTGCCCGGCTCCTGCTCCAACCGCCAGGAACAGAGTAGATCCTGGAAGTCTAACTCCGTATATGCCACAATCAATAGCAACTGCAGTATGGAAGCGGGTGATGGGGGTGTGCTTCCTGGCACCCACTGGCACCCCCCAATGCAATTGATAGGAGCAGGCGACACAGGGAGCAAACATCAGGATTACAACAGTCTGTTTCTTAGCCAATAACTTTGGAGATGATGTTGCCGTAGAAGCTTCTGTTAATGGATGAGCAATGTACGGCTATTGAGAAACGTTAGACAACCCAACTGACTCTAAGGCTGGGTTCCCATGGGATGGAAATCTCGCAGCTTGGCTGCACCGAAAAGCCGCTAGATTTCCACGGGAGAGCCGCAGCTTCAAACCCGCAGTTCGGCCACCGGCATTCATTGCAGCTTTCTCTCCCCATAGAGAGGAGTGAGGCTGCAGAGGAAAAAAAAAAGAATTAACATGCTGCGTCTATCAATCCGCCATCGCCGATTCCGCCCAGCTTTGCCACGACGGATTGGCCGCCCTGTGTGGATGAGATTTGTGCCCAATCTGGTCCACATGGCTGGCTATTCCCGAGATTAGGACCTGAGGAGAGAAGTTCTGCATGGAATGTCTGTGGCAAATCCGTCCGGTGTGAAGCCCAGCCTAAGAGCATGCTCAACTGTAACGGGAGTGGGGGATGGAAACAATCTCTTAGAAATGAGAGATCTGCGGCACAGTTCACTGTAGAACACGGGGTAGGATCACCCCGAATTTCAACCCAGTGGTGGCAGTCACCCGGAACAGTCCAAAAGTAATGCCAGGGTCGTCCGATAACTTGTATGCAACTAGCAGATGAATATGTGTTCCTTTGGTGTCCGCTAGAGTTCACATATTTAACTGGCAGGTCTGTGTTGAAGTCACTACCCGTGTGCACACGCCGGGCCTTTTCTTGAGGGCCAACCTCACTTACGTATCTCCAGCGTGGTTGGTACAGTAATGTAAGTGAATCTTTGGATGTTTGTTGGGGTCACCCAATATGCAGAGCGGCAGGATGATGTGAATCCTTTGGAGCAGACTATAGTTGTAGCCCCTGCAGCTTTGTCCTCTCAGCAATGTCGGTTCTGGTACATTATGGAGTTGCGCTTCTCAAACACCGGCTGCCTGCTTTCGTGTGCCGCTGACTCTCTCTAAGAGGCACAGATTCCCAGGACACGTCTCACATGGCTCTCCAAGACGACTTCTCACTCCTTTGGCCGCTCTCTCTTAAGGCTCACTACCACTTGAATTGCTCTCCAGCTTGCAGCTCTCTATGATCTCAAGTCCTCCAGATCTCCCACCTGACCTCTGCAGCCAATGGGGAGTCACATAGAAGACTCCATAGAGAAATACACAAACTGCAGTAATGTGCGATGACTGCTCATATACCATCTTATTACTGCAGTAATGTATCATGAACAGCTGTATACCATCTAAAACATAACAATAGGAGCCATAGCAGAGCTGATTGGAACACAAAATCAGACCTGGGCTCCCTCCTTATCCAATCACAAGGTACCAATGGGTTCCCATGGCAGCCGGAGGCCTGACAAAGACTTCAATGTCTGCCATCTAACTCAGCCTATTAGGCCCCACCTATGCTGATGTTATAGGCATAGTACAATGCACTACATAAGTAATGCAGTGTACTGCCCTACCAATCGAACAATCCTGTCTTTAGCCCTCAAATCCCTTTTAAAATGCCTACATTAGTTTTTTTTTAAAGCAGCACATATTAGATATCACCTCATTCGTCGCAACAAAGACAATGAAAAGATTTTGTTATTTTTCTCACATGTGAACGCCCTAAAAATGAAATTTAAAAAAGAAATGTCAGAATTGCTATTTTTTTTTCAAAAAAATGCAGTAAAGAAGCAATCCAAAAACCCTATGTACCTGAAAATGGTGCCAATGAAATCTACAAAAAACAAGCCCTCACAGAAGTGGAAAAATAAAAATGTTCTGCAGCGACGCAGTTTTATTTGTGTTCTCTAAAAGCGTGTTTTTAATTGTACAAAAAGGAGTAAAAATGTTTTTTTGGAATCTATATAAAGTTTGGTATAAATTGCACTAATCCACATAAGAAAGTTAATTTTGGGAAAAAAGGGGGGGGGGGGGGGGTTCTCCCACTTGAAAAAAAAATGTAATAAAAGCTTTTGAACACCTTATATGTATTGCAGAGTGCGGCCATAAAATATACAGCCGGGTCACAATAAAAGCGAGCCCTCATCCGGCTGTCAGCAAGTTCCTGCTCTTGTAGTGGGCGATAAAAATCACTCGGGGTTAAACTATCCCATAATTTTAAAAGAAAATGTCTGATTTAAGCAACTCCCGCCTTGTAAGCCACCTATCAGAGCACTCTCTCCTAGACCCCCTACAGTCTGGCTTCCGACCCCAACACTCGACAGAAACTGCCCTTACAAGGGTATCCAATGACCTACTGACAGCCAAACCGAGGGGGGATTACTCCCTACTGATCCTCCTCGACCTCTCCGCAGTGTTTGACACTGTTGACCACAAACTCCTCCTCAGTATGCTTCGCTCCATCGGCCTAAAGGATACTGCTCTCTCCTGGTTCTCCTCCTACCTATCTGACCGCTCCTTCAGTGTCTCCTTTGCTGGCTCTACCTCCCCTCCTCTTCCCCTTGCTGTTGGGGTCCCCCAGGGCTCGGTCCTCGGCCCCCTCCTCTTCCCCTTGCTGTTGGGGTCCCCCAGGGCTCGGTCCTCGGCCCCCTCCCCTCCTCTCCCCCTTGCTGTTGGGGTCCCCCAGGGCTCGGTCCTCGGCCCCCTTCTTTTCTCTATCTACACAGTCCCTATTGGACAAACCATCAGGAGATTTGGCCCCCAATACCCCCTCTATGCTGATGACCCCCAGCTATACACCTCTGCCCGTGACATCTCTGCACCCTTCCTCCAAAACATCACCGACTGTCTGTCCGCTGTCTCTAACACCATGTCCTCTCTCCACCTAAAACTAAACCTCTCTAAAACTGACCTGCTGGTATTTCCACCCTCCACTAACCGACCTCCTCCTGACATCTCCATCTCAGTGTGTGGCACCATAACTCCCAGCACGCCCGCTGCCTTGGGGTTATATTTGACTCCGATCTCTCCTTCACCCCCTACATCCAATCTCTGGCCCGAACATGTCAGCTGCACCTCAAGAACATCACAAGAATCCGCTCTTTTCTCACTGTGGACACGCTATAAACCCTCACTGTCGCCCTCATCCACTCCCGGCTGGATTATTGCAACCCACTGCTGATCAGCCCCCCTGCACCAGACTCTACCCTCTCCAATCCATCCTGAATGCGGCAGCCAGGCTCATCTTCCTGTACAGCCGCTACTCGGACGCCTCTGCCCTGTGCCAGTCACTGCACTGGCTGCCCGTTAAATACAGAATGCAATATTGCCTCCCTCATCCCAATCCATCACCCAGCCCGGGCTCTCCGCTCTGCTAACGAAACCAGACTGCGCGCCCCTTTAATGCGAACTTCTCATTCCCGCCTCCAAGACTTCTCCAGAGCAGCACCGGTCCTCTGGAACGCACTACCAAAGGCTACCCGGGCAATCCAGGACTCGCAGAACTTCAGGCGTGCTCTAAAAACGCACCTCTTCAGGGAGGCATACCGCATTCCCTAAACAAACCCCTCTGTACTCCGCCTGATAACATGCTCCCCGACCTACTGACTGCAATCCCTGCTAGCCATCATAAACCGCTCCTGCAGTCATACTGTTTCTGCCGTCACACGGCTAAATGTCTGACCATTGTCTATGTGTAAAGCATCCCTCACTCTCCCCCTCGCCATACCGTGCACATCTCCAGCCCGCCATACCGTGCACATCTCCACCCCCCCATACCGTGCACATCTCCACCTCCCCATACCGTACACATCTCCACCCCCCCATACCGTGCACATCTCCACCCCGCCATACCGTACACATCTCCACCCCGCCATACCGTACACATCTCCACCCCGCCATACCGTGCACATCTCCACCCCGCCATACCGTACACATCTCCACCCCCCCATACCGTACACATCTCCACCCCGCCATACAGTGCACATCTCCACCGCGCCATACCGTGCACATCTCCACCCCACCATACCGCGCACATCTCCACCCCCCATACCGTGCACATCTCCACCCCCCCATACCGTGCACATCTCCACCCCCCCATACCGCGCACATCTCCACTCCGCCATACCGTGCACATCTCCACCACGCCATACTGCGCACATCTCCACCCCGCCATACTGCGTACATCTCCAGACCCTCTACCTTCTGTATCACCCCATTACTGGTAGTATGTAAGCTCGTTGGAGCAGGACCCTCACCCCTATTGTCTGGTTGGAGCAGGACCCTCACCCCTATTGTCTGGTTGGAGCCGGACCCGCACCCCTATTGTCTCCATCAGCTGATTACTATGTAACCGTGGTTCTGTAATGTTTGTATTGTCTTTCTGTATCCCCCCCGTCTATGTAAGCGCTGCGGGATATGTTGGCGCTATACACATACAGATTATTATTACCTTCATGCCGTTTTGCCGCCGTTCATTATTGCTCCTCTTCTCTTGGCCCAGGCTTTGGAGGAATGTAAAGACGCCGGCCTTGTTAAATCCTTGGGGGTCTCCAATTTTAACCGTCGACAGCTAGAACTGATTCTTAATAAGCCGGGACTGAAGCACAAGCCGACAACCAACCAGGTGAGACTGGAGGAACAGAACAGGGTTTGGGGTTTGTGTTTGGGTCCGGGTCTTACCTCTACCATCTGTGTTGGCGCAGGTTGAATGCCATCCTTACTTCACCCAACCAAAGTTACTGGAGTTCTGCCAACAACATGGCATTGTAATCGTGGGCTACAGTCCGATTGGCACATGCCGCGATGCATCATGGTAAGTGATGTAAGCCATGATATGCATGCTGATGTTACCTCCATGAACTGTGGGACTAACCCCCCGAATCCATCCGAACTATGCCAACCCTTGAGTTCAATCGGACTCTAATCCTAAATACAATATGGCTGCCAAATTATATTGAGGGTTTTCCCCACTTTTGCACAATAAAACACTTTTTCAAAATCTATATCTTTTTGCATTGCTGCATTTAAAGTCCCAGAATGTGTTTATTGTCCCGTCCGCGGAGTCTGTGAGGACCTGCTTTTGTCGGATGAGCTGTTGTTCTGGGTGGTGCCGTTTTGGGGTACATACGGCTTTTTTCATCCCTTTTATTGCGTTTTCATTTTTTTGGGAGGCAAAATGAACAGAAAAGCCTTTTGTTTCTGGTTTCAGTTTAGTTTTTCATGCAGCTTTGGCCGTGCAGGATAAAAACACGTCCCAGTGATCTGTACGGGTCGATGGGGATGTGGCAACACCAAACGTTGGGGCTTCAAAAAACATTTTAGACAAAGAGGGGAGAGTGCAAAAAAAAAGAGGTTTTTTAAAAACTATTTTCTATATTTTTTTAATGTTTTCTATGTTCCTGTAGGGGACTTGAACTTGTGAACCTACGAGCGCTGTGAAAATACATTGTAGTACAAAATGTGCTCCTTTTTTACTTTTTACACCATGCTTGGACTTGGGCGCACGTGGCCTGACAGATTAGCTATAATTTATGCTGGAAACCGGCCGAAATTATAATTAGAGTTGAGCGAACGCCCTCTGCCCAGCTTGATGCTCGTCCTAGTATTAGCATACCCGATGGTGCTCGCTACTTGAGCGAGTATCACGCTGTGTTTGACCCCACCCCAGTTTTGGCCCCTCCCCACCGCTGACGTGTCAGATTTGACCCCTCCCCACTGCGGCGCTGCGCACGTCAATGGTAGTTTGTGGCTGGCTTGGCGGATGAGAGGGAGAGAGAGAACAGGAAAAAAAAAAGGCTCGGCAGCCGGCGGGTCCCATACAAAAATGCCCGAGTCTCCCATTGATGTCAATGGGGTTCGTTACTCGTATAGAGCTCTCGAGTTTTACGAAAAGCTGGACTCGAATAACGCGGCCCCGAGCCTTTGGGCGCTCGCTCATCTCTGATTATAACATAAAGCTATACCAGCTGCTCTACATTGGATTTCTGGCGCAGGGGCAGCCATAAGGTCCCTAATTTCGTACATGCCATATAATGCCGATATAGCCTGGGATGACTAAGACTGTACCATTCCTATCACTGCAGGGTAAATGTATCCTCTCCGCCTCTTCTGGAAGATCCAACCTTAAATCACATCGGCAACAAGTACGGCAAGACGGCGGCTCAAGTTGCTCTACGATTCAACGTCCAGAGAGGGGTTGTGGTCATCCCGAAAAGCTTTAACCCAGAAAGGATCAGAGAGAACTTCCAGGTAGAGGCACTTGGAGAGGGTGTCTACCAGCAGCTGCCACTAGGGGAGCCGACTGTAGAGCCGCAGGACTGCCGCCACCCAAGACTCTGATATGGGGAATAGATGAAGATAAGACCATTTACATCCAGTCTCATTTTTGTGTTTCCTCTTTAAATTCAGATATTTGATTTCTCGCTGACTGACCAGGAAATGAAGGACATCGAAGCTCTGAACAAAAACATCCGCTATGTGGAGCTGTTAATGTGAGTATACGGACAGACGGACGCCTCGGGGGTCCTACATTGGACAACATCTGCGTGGAGTTTGTACGTTCGGCTCGTCTGGTGGGTTTTGCCCCGTACGCCAGTAACCCACTACTAGGTGAATACAGACTGCCCACAGGGGATCAGGCCGTATATAAGGGATGACGGTTGGTGTCCAGCACTCTACTAGTATATAGCGTCTCTGCTTATTGACAGGGATGGCAGGAAGAGGGTCTTGTCAATGTGACTGAATGCCAGGGGGAGTTGGGGTCTCTGGATGACCAGTTACAGTAGAAGCCGCTCCACCAGTGCCAATATGGCTGACGGTGGTAGTGAGCCAGGAGCCGTGGCACAATGATGGCAGACACTAATCTCATCCCACTTTATTATCATACATGTACTACAAAGCCATAGATCACATGACAGGAAATGACAGGATCGGCAGGAGGAGTCATCACCATGTTGTATTCTTTTAGGTGGAGCGACCATCCCGAATATCCCTTCAAAGAGGAGTACTGAGTGGGCACCATGCAGCTCTCCTTCCTCTAATCAGTCTTGTGGAAGTGATAATGAGGATGACCTTCCAACCTACGTCAGATAACAAGAGTCAATACCGATGCTGCATCAGCCGGACCGAAGACCGTCCGCAGCCATGTCACTCCTGATTCACTGCGCCCCTCCAGAAAACAATGGGATTATCCAATTTTAATACACTTTTTTTATACAAGCTCCCGTGTCACGGTGTGCGTTATTGACATTATCCAGCAGATACCAACATGGCCGACACATTCCTGTATGGGTTCTTACCCAACTTTGGACCCCCTTTTTTCTCATCTCCTAACTGCTGTTGTAATTCGCCCATTGTGCCCGTTTTCCCTCGGTACCATCAATAGACTAGTTTTTGCATGGACTTCCTGTCATGTAGTCTTAGGAGAAGGGTTCACCTAAGAGTGGAGATCACATGACAGGAAGTCTATGTAGAATGTGTCTGTAGACTCCTCCATGACACCAGAGCAACTTCAATAGATATATTACAGCAGCAAATAGAAGATCAGAGAACAGATAATATCCATCCAGCATGCGGAAAGTCCTCAGACCTTCACTTTTTACATTTTATTCTGCACTCAGGACCCTGTAATGACAAAGTGACAACAGAACGTAAATGCTTTAAACATGAAAGCCCACCATTCTGCGGTGACATCAGCACAGTCATCCCCACTTTTGTCACCTTTGTCTTTCACCAGTTTCCAGTTTTGCTGATTCTTCAGTGCAGAATCTTGACTCTTTCGTCGCTTACTTTTAGTTGCGCCGGCGGCCACCGGCCCACATGACCTCGCTGCTGACGTCACAGCCATTCATGGATGAATGGCTATGATTGGAGCATCCAGCGCTGGCTGTGATTGACTGAGCAGACTGTCACTCAGCCAATCACAGCAATCTCTTGCTGGAGGCGGGGCATTTCAATCCCCCCCATCACTAGCAAGATGCTTTGCCGGCTTTACAAGCCTGCACTGAGCTCCGGAGAGCGGCCCCCGGGACATCGCCGGCACCTGCTCGGTGAGTATAATTTTTTTTAAGGTTCCAAACCAATTTTCAGCATTTAAAATTTTTCAGACAACTAAAAACTTTTGAGCCATTTATGTAAAACTTTGTTGCAGTGCGTGATTGGTTGGGGGCACATCCTGGTATCACCTATTGTTCTGGAGGATTTTGCTGCCCTCCAGTGGGCCATTGAGCCAAAACCACCAGGAGGAAGAGTAAAAACTTCTTCTAGCAGGACTCAGAAGGGAGTAACATACTCAAAAAGATTTATTAGGGTATCTGAAAGGTTTGATATTAAGGGGTTGTCTCACAAAGACAACCCCTTTAAAGTTTCTTAAAGGGGTGTTCTGGGACCGGAAATAAAAGCTTCCTACAATCATCTAATATTAAGGTGGCGAACATACCTAATTTTTTTCCCTCTACTCTCCAAGCCCTCTGCTGGGTTTTACCATTGTCTGACATGAAGGCATGGTGGGCCGCATCTGCCCACCATGGTCAAGTGATATGTAGTCCGTACGGACAAGAATGAGTACAAAATATATATATTTATCAATTTATGACCACAGGAAGCTGGAAACTCATTTAACCCCTTGAGTGGCGGGTTTCCTACCACCCTGTCGTGCCCACCAGGGCAGGTTTTTTAAAATGGTCTAATCATTGAATTTCAACTAATTTTGCAGTTGCGCCTCAAGAGCCATAACTTTCTCATTTTTCCATTGACATGGCCATATAAGGGCTCGTTTTTTGCAGGACAACTTGTGATTTTTTAAACAGGGGGGAGGAAAAAAAGAAATGGGGAAAAAAGAAAAAAAGGGGCCATGTCATTAAGGGGTTAAATAATGTAATAACTTCCTTCTCTGGGTCATTACGACGCATGGATACCACATGTGGGATTGTATTTTTGATTTTTTACAAAGTAAAGGGAGACAAGTGTTTTTATAATTTTTTTTACAATTTTTTTTTGTCCCTTTAGGGGACTTCCACAGGGACCCATCAGGACCCCCTGATCACATTCCGGGGGTCCGATGGTGACAGCCCTTTACATGCTGCAGTGACAGCCCTTTACATGCTGCAGTCACATAGACTGCAGCATGTAAAGGGTTAACACAGCAGAGATCGGAGGTTTTCTCTGATCTCTGCTGTAAGAGCTGGTACCTAGCTGTCCTCTCACAGCCAAGCACCAGCTCTCCCTGCCACAGAGACCATCGGCTTGCTTCTGACAAGCCGATGGTCTCTATGGCAACCTGTAAACAAAGCAGGAGATTGCCGGCATATCGGCAATATCTTCTGCTGGTTTTTCAAAGCCCGTGCTCTGCTCTCTGTGGGTCTGTGCAGGCAGAGCACACTGTCACAGCTTGTGGCATTGTGCTCTGCAGCTCCCATAGTGATACATAGCCCAGAAATCTTCCAGGCTATGTCACTTTGAGCAGTGGAGCTCGTCCCCAGAATATTTCCGGGCGTGCCACTCAAGGGGTTAAACTGTCTTAGCCGGAGTTTTACTTTAAATGTTTTTTTGGGGGGTTGTATACGGATGACATATCTTTACGGATGCTTCCCAAAATGTTTCTTACCCAAGGTGTGGATTATTGACAGCCACCATCAAGCTTCTTACTTACGGCACAAATTTCCAGTAGCGAAGGTTTTGGTTGAGGCCATCAATGGCTTTCATGTCTTCTGGACTGAGATGGAAGTCAAAAACCTAGTTGAATGTGTAAAACAAATGAAAGCAGATAAACTGGTGGAGAATAACAGGAAGTTCTAGTTGTAGTCAGACATCTTGGAGGCCATGGGCACCGGCCTCTGGGCACCCGGTCATGGAGCATGCGAAAATCTGTTCCCAAACACTTCCTCATCTACACTTATAAGTATGTTATACCCAATGGTGAATTTATGTATAGGTGGCTTGAGTAGATCCCCAGGGCTCAAGACTCCTGGGAAACCCATAGCCATCAACTGTTCACCAGCTGAATGTCGAAAAATTTGGAGGGGGAAGGGGGGCTCGTTAGGTCTGCCTGGCCGCACTACACCTAATTGCACTATTACTTGTGCTGCCCACTTCTACCATGCGGTTTGCAACATGGTATTAGTGTATCTTGATGCCACCAGGAAGAACGGGTTGAGTCCAGATTGACAGAGGGTGACACCCCCTGTAGCTGATTGGCTGCAGAGCTGGATGGGCTGCAGGTCCTGGCAGGCCACTAACCTTAGGGTGCAGCTGCAGTGATTAGTGACAGGGATGGAGGGTTAGGGGAAACTGTAACAGTGAGCGTACTGTTATAATATAAGGCTAACTGGTTACATGTACCCCTCACCCTAACCCACAATCCTTGTCAAAAGCTGGCGGACGCTGTTTTTGGTATTCGTCCCCTATGACAGTCCTTCCCCCAAGCTCCCCCCCACCCCCTGGGTCCGCAGCGGTGTCTGCTCTCACTGCCGCTCCCCCTGCGACAGAAGCAGGCGGTAGCGGTGTGAGTGGCATCCCTGCAGCTGGCCCATGCTCTCACGAACTCAGCACGGCTACAGAAGTATTCCACTGCTGCCCCCCTCCGGCCAGAACCAGGCAGGAGCAGTGTCAGTGGCGTCTCCGCAGCTGTCCCCTCCTAGCACACGCACAGGACTCTTCTGCTGCGGGCACAGCATCTGGGACAGCTGCTACTGGCATCGCCACTGCTGTGCCCGGACACGACTCCTGCAGGAATAGAAAACTTGTAAGCCGCTTCTCTCCCCCCGCGCCTATAGCAGCCTGTAGCACTGTAAGTGCTGTACTCGAGTCCCACTCCTCCTGCTGCTGCAGCTCCCCCACAATGTAAGTAGCGTCCCCGGCTCGTACCTCCTTCCAGGACCTTTGCTTCTTGAGCCAATCGGGGGCTAGGGGTCTGACAGGGGTGTTCCTCCTGTCAAACCCCTAGCTCCCGGTGGCACTTACCAACTTCTGGTCCCGGAGGGAGTTACTGCAGCGTAGGATCTGGCCAGTAGTCCTCAGGATGAGGGGGGTAGTAGTTGCTTGACAAAGATCCAGTGTTTGTAAGGATCGAAACGTTGCAGCTTTGTTTTACCATTGAGGAATAAATCGTTTTTTACCTTCTGAAACAACCCTTGGAGTGCTGATTCAACACATCCTATATAGAGGGGGGTAGTAGTTGTCAGTTCGTGACACTACCGTTCCCACACCGGCATTCATACACAGCAGATGAATAAACACTGGACGGGTGTATCGTACCTCGGGTGCTCAGGAACGGTTGAGGTCTGGTAATCCTTTACTAGTGACATTTGAAATGGTACAAACAACTCCAGCAGGCAGATCAGCATTATTCAGGAACTTGATATGGAAGTCAATGGCCACAGAATGGTAGTAATGATCACCCCGCTCTCATAGACTTCAGGATGCATCAGTTAAAGGGTGTACCTCTATACGGTGATCTATACTCAAGACGGCCGCATAGGAATCATAAACTTCAGCTTGTATTTGGAGATTTGGTATACTTCTGCACTGGCCTTGCTTGGGAAAATACACAGACACTAGAAGAAGCAGTTACTTACAAGGGCTCTCAGTTACTGGACTTTTGGGGGGAAAACCCTCAGGCACACCCACTCCCTCATGCGCTTCACATGCGGTAGGGATGTCTCTCGGTCTCCTCCATAATAGATGCAATGAAACCAGAGATGTCTCCCTGCTCCCCCTGCGGTTTCTCCAGCGGATCGGGGAAGAGGGAAGATCCTCATAGGGAGCCTCTCCTTCTCTATTTACAATGCAGGGAAGCTAAAGGTGCTTCCCTGCATCACTGTGGGGCCTCCAGCAACATGGGCAGATGGAAGATCATCAACAACCACCCCCGCTCTCAGACCCTCACATTTATCA